>NC_056732.1:248573044-248658044 GCF_019279795.1 Protopterus annectens
TTATCCTTTCTTGAGAAGGTATATTTACTGATTAATGTAAAAACATAAGTTGTTGCCTATAGCTGAATATTGCTGTTAGATGGGAGAATAAAAGAAGACGGAGGAGGGAAGGCCAGTCATTCTAGTAGCAAAGAGTCAAGACCAGAAAGAAGAGGTTGGGAAAATGAAGGGAAGATGAGGGTGGGAGTTATAAAGGTACAGAGAAAGGAGGTGGAATAGTTTACAGTTAGGTGTGTGAGGTATAGGGGATGGAAACAGGGGTATTATACGTATGGATGGCAGGGAAGGGTAGCAGGGTAGGGAGAATTCAAGTGGGGTCATAACAAGGACAGTACCAGGAGCTACTAAAGTAGTTCTTCAGGCTAATCTTGAAGTTGAGAGTGTTTTGGAGCTCTCTAATTTGGCGAGGGAGCTTGTTCCAGGATAAGATAACTGCATGACGGTAAAGACTTTTACCTATGGTTTTATTAGGTTTTGATACTTGGAGCAGATGTTGGTCTGAGCTACGAAGTTCACAGTTAGTGATGTAGGGAGAGACAATAGATGACAGAGAGGGGAAAGCTGAGGGTTATAGCAAGATGGAATGTAACATGTTAAGTTGAGGGAGGAGGAGTTGGCTTTGTGGCTCTAGCCAGTTTAGTTTTTTCAGTGCAAGGCAGTGGTGAAAGCGGTAGGGGAGATTTGTGGCAAACCTGGTGATTTTACTGTAAGTTAGTTCAAGTTTATTTAAGAGGCTTTTACTGAGAATAGTGACGATAGGGGCGGCATAAAGTAACGAAGGAAGGAGGCAGTCTTGGGCTAGGAATGTGTAAGGAATATTTTTATTTCTATGTAGTAGTCTGAGTTTCTGGTGGGTCTTATTGATACAGGTGTGGATGTGGGTATCAAATTTAAGTTTGTCATCTATGAGTACCCCTAGTAGTTTGGTGTTAGATTCAGCCATGACATTAGTATTGTTTAGGGAGGAGATTGAGAAGGAAGGTTTGGTGTGTCGGAGAGACTTGGAAAGGAAGAGAAGAAGTTTAGTTTTGTCAGGATTAAGTAGGAGTTGGTTAGTAGTGAGCCATTTTTCAACAGAATGTAAAGTGTCTTGAGTGAGGGCATGTAGGTGGGTTAGATTGTCTGAAGTGGAGATAATTGTAGAGTCTTTGGCATATTGTATAAGTGTAGAGTGGGGGCAGGATTGGATGAGGTCATTAGTAAAGATGTTGAATAGTAGGGGCTAAGGATGGAGCCTTGGGTGACTCCAGTGGGAACGCGAAGGAATGGAGAAGTGGCTGACACCCATTTGACAGATTGGGCTCTATTAGATAGGTACAAAGAAAACCAGTTAAGGGTGGAGGATGAGAGGTTAAAGGAAGAGAGCTTGGAGAGCAAGAGGTTATGTGAGACAGTATTGAAGGCCTTAGAGAGGTCAAGAAAGAGGGAAGATACAAGTTTATTGTTATCTAGAGAAGAGGAGATGCAGTTAGTGAAGGAAAGTAGAGCAGTAGTGGTACTGGGGTGGGGACGGGAGCCATGCTGAGTAGGGGTTAGAAGGTTATGTTCCATTATATGTGCCATGAATTGTTTGTGAATACATTTTTCTAGGATTTTGGAAACAGGAGACAGGAGAGCAATAGATCTGAAATTGGAGGGGTCAGTGGAGTTGCCGCCTTTGTGTAAAAGAATACTGTATGATTTCTTCCATATTTGGGGGACCAGGTTTTCCTGTATTGAGCGGTTAATAAGTATGGAGACAGGATAGGCTATAGAGGGTGCTGTTATTTTCAGGTAACTAGAGGGTAGATGATCTACTGAGGGAGAGCAAGGCTTATGTTTGGAGAGTAGGGCTCTAATAACAGATGTGGGAATAGGCTTGACAGAGAAGGAGGTGTGGTTGAGGGGAGGCGGGGTGTTGTGGTTGGCGTTTGTGTTAGTTTTGATTAGTTTTTGTATGGAGTCTATGAAGAAGGAATTGAGGGAGGTTCCAGTTTCTAGGGGGGAGCAGTTTGGAAAGTGGTTAGGGGGAAGGGATTACCTGGGTACAGGAGTTTGTTGATAGTACTCCAAAATCTTTTGAATTTGGAGTGAGGTTTTATCTGAGGGTTCATGTAAAAGTTTTTCTTGTCAAGGGTGATTTTTTTTTTTTTTTTTTTTTTGTAGAATTGCAAAGTGTTCTATAGTGTTGGAGGGTGAAGGGAGTTCTCAGTTTGTTCCAGGTTTTCCATGCGGAGTCCCTTTTTTGCATTAGGGAAAGTGTGTCTTTAGTTGACCATGGTGTGAAGTTTGTTTTAACACAAACTTTTCTAGTAGGAGCTAATGAGTTAAGAGTATTAAGGAAGCTGTTAAAAGTCAGAACTGCATCTTCCAGGGGGAGTCGCTCGAGTGAGGACCAGTTAACGTATAATAGTGTTTGATTAAAAGAATCTGGGCTAAATTTCAATAGGTTGCGACAGTATTTAAAGATGTGAGTTTTGAGAGGTTGAGACAGGTGACGATTTATAGAGATTGGGTGATGGTCAGTTAATGTGTCAAGGAGAATAGATGGGTTAAGATAGTGGTCGGGGTGGGAGGTAAGTATCCAGTCAAGGGTGGTACTGGTATTAGATTTATGATTGATACAAGTTGGGGTTGTGATCATTAGGGTGAAGCCAAATAGGTTACTGCTGGTTTTGGGGAAGTTGGTGCTGAGAGAATTACAGTCAATGTTGACATCTCCAATAATAATGGTTTCATAGGAGATGGTTTGGGAGATCCAGGCTAAAAAGAGTTCAAGTGTAAGAATATTGTTGCCAGGTGGTATATAAATAGTGGCTATAGCTATCTTTTTGTGGTTATTTAGATTATAGTTGACTATGAGTATTTCTGCTGGGTGGAAGTTTGGGGTGGGGGGTGGTGGAAGGAAGCAGGTGTAGAGAGATATTGTTTGAGTAGAGGATAGCTACCCCTCCACCTTTTTTAGAAGGCCTGTCTTGGCGGAAGATATTGTAGCCAGGGGGGAGGATTTCTATATCTGATGTGTGTGGGTTTAGCCAGGTTTTGGAGATGCAGAGGATGTTGGGAGAGTGTGATGATAGCCAGGAGTGGAGATCAGGGAGTTTATTTACAGTGCTACGAATATTGAGAGCTAGAATTTTTAGGTGCTTAGTAGAAGGGGTAGGCAGAGGTTGGGTGGCTGTTTGGGTAAGGGTGGGGTTAGGTGGAGTAGAGGGATCAGAGGAGTTGGTTAGTGAACCAGGGTTTGGAAGTATGTCTCCTGCAAGAAGTACAGAAAGGAAGGGGAAGAACTGAGCATTCTTCAAGGGGTGGAGTGGAAGAAATTTTGATTTGAGTTTGGGGGGGTAGTATAGTGTGAAGGATGGTTTGACTCTGAAGAGGTGTATGTAGTTGTGGGAGAATAGAAAAGAAAATATGTGGAAGGAGTTTGGTGTAGAGTTATTACAGTAACTGTAGGGTAGGGTGGGGCTAGAGGACTGAGGAGGGAGTGGTACAAGGTAGGATGTGGAAAAAGTCAGAATTGTAAAAAGTGGAATTAAGAGGAGAAAGTGTAGAAGCATGTTTAAGAGTGTTGAAGCAGGAGGGTGGGTTCAGATAGGAGGATCTAGTTGAGAAAGAGTAGGAGGGGAGTGTATTCATTTTTTGACTGGATGAGAGGTGGAGAGCAGTAAGAATGGCTCTAAGTAAGTTGGGGGAGTGAATAGACGTAAAGGAGATAGGCTGAGTGTGGGAATGGTGATTTAATTAAGAGTAGTAAGTTAGGGTTTGGGCAAGTAGGGAAATAAGCTACCAGTCAGTGTGATATGTAGACTTTTGGGGAGGAGGAAGTAGTAAGTGGGGAGAGCTGGGAGAAGGTGGGTGTGGTATTGTGACAAAATTAAGAGAAGGGGGTTTGATTGGATAGAGGTGTGGTGGTAGAGATGGGGCTATGGGGTGTAACTATAGTGGGAAGAGAATAAATGTGGGTAGGGGAGCAAACGGAGCGGAGCTGCACCATCCAGGAAGAGTAGAGACCAAGAAAACAATCAGTAAGTATGGTTAGGGCGGTTAGAAGGCAGTAGTACAGAGAGACTAGATTGGGTGTCCATTTATTTGAGTAAACTACACTTTGCTTATAACTATGGAGGGAGGGCTATTGGTCCGTTTCCTTGGGAAGTGGATTCAGGAGATTAGTGAGGCAAAAAGTGTAGCCATGGGAAGGGGTGTACGTGTGGAAGTCTGTACGGCTTTAGGCAGGTTGAGTGAAAGAATGTAGACTACAAAGACAGCTCGTTGCAATTTGGGAAGCTGTGCCAGTGGGAAAAGGGAGTGTAAATGCAGATGGGCTAGCAGAGAGTAGAAGAGCAATTTATTAGGAAGCAGGGACGTAGTACTTATAACTTGTGTATATGATGGCTTAGTAAGAGATAACTGAACAAGACAATTCAATGCAATGACTTACGTGGCAAGCGCACAGCTTCTCGGAGGGCCAGGGGGCTTTGTTGGGAACAGAGACAAGAGAAAGAGTAAAATAAGGCACCAAAGGATTTCAGAGTACGAAGTAAACTCAGGTGTGCAACTCGGGGAGGGGTGGGGTCAGAAGGGAGAGGTGAGTAGAGACAGAAGGAAAGGGGGGAGGGGAAGCAGGTGTTAGAATAGTTGAAATGAAAGGGTATAATACAGTGATGAAGATTTTGAATGATAAAAAGGTGGGGAAAAAAGAGTGCAGGTGTACAAAGAATGAGAGATGTATATACAGCAGGGTCAGAGCCAGGAGCAGAAGACCCCTATGCTTCAAAAAAAAATCAGTGGGGCTTGCACTTCAGTTCTTCAGTGAGAACACTGTTTAGAGTGGAGAGACTAGGTGAGTAAAGACAGATGTTGAAAATGTATGAAGAGAATCCTTGTTTTAGGAGAGGGAGGCAGCAAAGTCTTAGCCTTTAGCACACTTTCCTGAATTGAGTTAGGTGCCAAAGTGGGATCTGTATTATTATGAGCAAATCGCTCAAATTGCGAACGGTTATAATATCGAACGTACAGGACTTCAAGATTCCTATTGTGGGGGGCGCCCGCTAAATATATATTCCAATTCCAAGATCGCTCTACAGTGAGGAAAGGGCAAATATCCCATTCTTCACTGTACTGCAATCTCAGTAAAAGCACTTTGTGGTCTGGTACATTCGATATTATGAGCGTTCGCAATTTCTGCGATTCATTAATATGACATAGACCTGCCAAAGTGATACAGAGACTAGGGAGAGAGTTGCATACTCAGTGGGAGTGGAAGAAAGATGTTAATAATGGGGGGTTAGTGAGCCGAGAAACACATGTGCATGCCACAACCTAAATTAATTTGCAAAAAAAAAAAAATGTTTTAACACTAGGTGAGGAAGTAGCAATTGGAACACGTACATAAAGCTTGTGATAGTGTTTATATATAGATGCTTTATTACAGGGGATTTTAGTTGTTACAGCATTTTATGTCTGTTGTTCAGTTATACAGAATCTCTGTGATCAGCATGTTAAATTCAATATGATTGTATTCAGGAGGTCTAAAAACCTCTGCTCAGCCCTTCTCAAAATAAGTGAGTATCAAATGTTGTTAAACCTGTCAACTTTGAACTTACATAACTAAGTTGCATCTATGTAAGTACAAAAGTGTACTATGGTTGGAAGTGATAAACTAGGTCACATTTTTATCAGGTTCAACTATGAGAGGGGGGAGAGGAGACTTAAAAACTTTTATCATCATGTTATAGCTTAAACTGCTGATCCTATGCTCTCTTTACATGATAAATGACAGGAAATTATGCAATGCATTATTAGTGGTAAGATATTGCTAGCTATCTTGAAGGGTATTAAGCACAGATGTCTTCACCCCCTCATTAATTTCTCCCTATTTAAATATAATAACGTGTGGCAATATCCTCTCTTTGTCATAAGGACTTCAGTTGTAGGGATTATCTGTGTATGATTTGGCATTGCTATTGTGAGGCTGTGGGTTAAAAATAACTGATAAGGTTAAATATACTATCAAATTAGTACTTCTCACCACTAATCTGATTAATATTTTTAGCTGGTTGTTTCATTATCAACAGGTCTTTCTCTTACCCTCACAATGCGATGACAGATTTGTGTTACTACTTTTCTTAAAATATTGGAAACAGGTGTCTGTGGATTAGACTTATCAGCTTCTGGTTACTTTTCATAAACTTAGGCCTTAGACGCATAAAGACTTAAATATATTTGAATGGAAAGACTATTCCTCCATATTTCTTTCAGTTTTTCTATTTACTAAGTTATATATTGTCTTCCCTTATTCATTTATTTACTTATTTATTGTTTTAATGTGGAGCAAATTGATTCATGTTATCTCATCTGCACCTGTGATTGGATTTAGGGATGTCTACTTGCATAATGTTGAAAGTTGCAATAAAGGTTCTGATATAAGTGGGTTGGAGGATAGGCCCCTTGGGGGGATGACTGTTAAGGTAATTACATGGACAGCTCCATATGAAGTGAGCTATGTAATATTTGTCTGAATTCCAAAGACATGCATCTGGAGCATTTCTCCCCGGGCCTCCGCTGAAAACAGGCTCTGTGGAACCTAGTCGGACTTTCCCGGTCAACAAATGATAAATAAATAAATAAAATAAATAAATTACCATATATATTTAGAAAAAAGGACGCTGACAGCTGTAGATATCCAACAAGGCCTTTACTCAGTGCTGAACACAAGCGCTTTCACTAATAAGCTTCTTCAGGTGTATACTAAGCACACACACCACACACACCCTTCATACCAGCTGACACACACATCAGGTTCACATTCCTGATACTCTAAATATATCTAAAACACTAAAAATATATATATATATATATATTTTAAAAAAAAAAACAACACACAAACACACATTACACATAACATACCATATATATTTGTTTAATCTATGTATCAAAACAATTTAAAAGACCCTGTAATATTTCTAAAACTATAATAAATGGCATGCAGAATAGATTTGGGAAATCTGACTGGAATACAAATAACTAATAAAAGGAAACTTTTCCTTTGTATAATATGCACATCTAAAGGCCAAATTCATTTTTACACAGAAAAGCCAAATAACATCTGAGCAATGGTCTAATATAAATAAAGAATGACTAAATAACTTTTTAACATATAGTGACTTCAGAAATATATCAGGAGTAGCCATATTAATCAAATAAATGTTAAAATACATGATAATAGACACATATGGTAATCAAGGTAGATCTTCAATCCTAAATAGCCTGACCATCCCACCTGTAGCATCTAAGCTATTAAACACCCTTCTATAGTCACACACTACACCTATACTGCAACCCCCCCCCAAATAAAACTCACTGTAAAAGTCATTGCTTTTCCATACTTGGATACACACTTTGAGAATTCAGTCCTTCCCAAATAAAATACACCTTATCCTACTCTAAACTCTGAACTCAGCTTAATACCCATCAATAGAAATGTGACTGCTGTCATTGCCTCTCATCTAACCATATCACTTAACCACCAATTCTTTACTTAACCTGATACCAGCTCGTTTCAATTTTTTTCTACCTATTCCATCTCACCTTCTCTGTCATTCAAACTCGTATTTCTAATGGGTTAATTGACTTACATTTAGCACTCATACCCTTAAAGTGGTTTTACTTCACTTGTTTTGTTTATATTGTGAGTAATTTTATGATATTGTTGCAAACATTCATAACACCCATTCTTTGTTGCCAGTTACTGTAAACCACTGTTATGCATGCTGTTTAGAATCCTAGTTACTTTTTAAGTATAAAAAAAAAAAAACAACAGAAGTGGGTTGAAAGTCACCAAACAAAATTAGTAAAATTAATAAGGTGACAGCGTGGTGTTAATTGCTGTTTGAACACAGACAATAATGAAACAAAGAGTTAACAAGTCCGAGCTATATAGTTTGAAATCACTTACTATATTAAAATCAGATTTGGATTTGTTGATTCGCTGACTCATTTTTCTCTTTATTTTAATGTTGCTCTTTTAACTTACTTAAGACTATATTTAAAGTCTATCCCTGGTGTCTACTGGTAGTGCAGAGGACAAACAATTTG
This sequence comes from Protopterus annectens, assembly GCF_019279795.1. Classification (NCBI taxonomy): domain Eukaryota; kingdom Metazoa; phylum Chordata; order Ceratodontiformes; family Protopteridae; genus Protopterus; species Protopterus annectens. The sequence goes on from NC_056732.1 coordinate 248,581,121, forward strand.
CTAATAAGCTGTTTTTGTTCATAGGTTCAGAGGTTCAAACTAGGCTATCTGCCCTAGAGCATTTATAAGCCTAGCCAGAGTGTGTTTGGCTTTCGCCACCCATTTTAAATTAATTTGCTATGCCCTTTTCAGAGGTTAGTATACTGTACCTCTGTCTAACAGTGACACAGAAGTGATACCTGGGGAAGACCTACGATCTCCCATCCAATCATCAAGATTCCTCTTGAAGAGAGACAATGAGGGACTCTGCTTAACCTGGACTGAGATTTTATTCCAGAGTGAAGGGAGCCTCTGGGTTATGAATCTGTCCCTCCAGCATGTCCTATTTATTTCAGTGCTGAGGTTCAAGTCTCTCGAGCGCGTAGCTCGATGGGATTTGGATTTTCTGAGGTGCAGCATGTCCATTAATTCCGGGTTGGACATGGCTTTATACATTAGGTAAAGATCGCCTCTGAGCAGGCGGTATGCCACTGAGTAGAGCTGGAGTTTCTTTAACTGGGCAGCATATGGCATCTGTTTGAGCCCTTTGATCCTCTTGGTGAGGTACTTTTGGGGTCTTTCCAGTTGCTGCAGGTGTCTGGTAAGGTGCATCCCAAAAGGGGCATTGTACTCAATTATGGGCCTGATGAAGGATGAGTAAAGAGGCACGATGACCTCCCCTGATCTAGATGTGAATCCCTTCATGATTAGATGGGCTATATAAAATGTTTTTCTAACCACTTTGGCCACGTGGTTGTCAAATGAGAGATTGCTATCAACTTGGGTCCCCAGGTCCCTAATTACTTCTTCTGTACTTAATGGATTACCACCTATTTGGTAATTTGTGGGCACTTTGTTTTTGCCAAAGGGGATGACTATACACTTTTTGGCTTTTAGCTTGAGGCCATGGCTCTGGCAGCAGTTGTCTGTTTCTATGAGGCCCTTTTGGAGGATGCTTGTGTCGGCTGGAGAGTCGATTATGGCACCCAGTTTGTAGTCATCTGTGAACTTGGTCAGCCACAGTCATTCCATGTTGGCCTGTACCTCTGAGAAATATATACCGAACAAGAGAGGTCCCAGGACTGAGCCTTGTGGGACGCCACTTGTAACTGGTTTGGAGTCTGACATGGCTCCAGCAATTCTAACCATGTGGGTTCTGTCCTTGAGCCAGTTTGCAACCCATCTAGTGACATAGGGGTTTATATTTAAGCTGGTGAGCTTATCTATAATGCCCGAGTGGGGTATTGTATTGAAGGCTTTTGCGATGTCCAGGTAGGCTGTGTGGACCACCTTCCCCTTGTCAATGGCCTTGGTGACTGTTTCAAAGAAATCAACCAGGTTTAAGAGGCAGGATCTGCCCTTAAAGCCGAACTGGGTAGGATCCAGTGTCTGTAGGTCCCAAATATCTTTATTTATGAGGTCCATGATGATCCTTTCCATAGCTTTGCAGACCAAGCTAGTCAGGCTTATGGGGCGATAGTTTCCAGGATCCGTTGAGGCACCACCTTTGTGGAGAGGGACCACTGTTGTTGTACGCCACTCTTTGGGTACATATCCTGTAGTAAGGTTGAGATTGAACAGTAGTTTTATGTTTGGGTTTAGCTCTTCTTAGAGTTCATGTAGGACGCAGCCTGGGACACCGTCTGGTCCCATTGATGCTGTGTGTTTTGCTTTGTAGAGACGGCTCTTACCTGAGCATCTGAGATGTCAGGGGGGCAGCACTCTGCTGAGATAGATATTTGCCCTTTTGGTGGGGAGGGGGGGAGTTTGCGCTGAACCTGTCAGCTAGGATGTTGGCAATGTCTGTGGGTTCGATGTATTTTTTGTCATTTTGGACTAATTCTGAGCATATCTAGGAATTCCCACCCAGGTTTCTAACATAACTAAAGAAAGCCTTGTGATTATCCTTAGTGTCCTGTGCAATTTTTCTCTTGAAGCTGGCCTTAGATGATTTTATGAGTGCCCATAGTTTTTTGCTACTACTGATCAGAGATGCCTTCCCTTTTTGGGATTTTGCTCTATCATGTAGTAGCTTCCTCCTTCTATTGTATAGTTTGTTTATGGCTGGGGTCCACCAGACAGGATGTCTGCCTTTGGAGGATTGAGTCTTTGTTTTATTTGGGATTGCATGATCTATGCATTCCTGAAGGTGTTCATAGAATGTGTTTATAAAGGATTCTGCGGTCTGGGCCATATTTTCCACAGGCTCGAGGGCATTGAAGGATTCCTCCTCGGTTTTGTGGAGTGTGAAATTTGCTTTAGAGAAGTTTTTCACTGTGGTTTTCTGGGCAGTGGGTGGGGTCGGGATGTGAATATCCAGTGAGAATAGTTTATGGTCTGATCTTACCAGTGAGGGATACACTTCTGGTCTGGAGCATAGAGTCCCCATGTTGGTGAAGATCAGGTCCAGTATGTTTTCCCCTCTTGTGGGAGTGGTAACAAGTTGTTCCATAGCATTTGAGTTTATAAATTCTAGGAACCTTTGGGCTAGGGTGTTGGAGCTAGAGTAATGCTCCCAGTCTATGTTTGGGTAGTTGAAGTCGCCCAATATAATGGTGTTTGGAGAGACCTTCATATTTTCCAGTGTTCTCAGGAAGGCCGAGTGGGGTTCCTGGGTTTGGGAGGGTGGTCTGTAGCAGGCTATAAACTGGAATGTAGTTTTAAACACTGTTAGTTGCACATGGATAGTCTCTGATGCTTCGTGCTGTGCCACCAACCTGGAGGTGTGGGTATCCTTGACGAATATTGATATTCCCCCTCCTTTTGTGGTTCGCTCCAAGTTTTGGGGCCAAAAAGCATGGTATGAGGTATAACCTTGTAATGCTGGGGTGCTCTCTGGAGCCTTGAACCAGGTTTCTGTTACTGCACAGATATCGATGTTCTCCATGCTAAGGAGAGTTTCGAGTGCGTACATCTTGAGGTTTAGACTTCTGGCGTTGAGTAGCATTACTCTTAGTTTCTTATCCCTTGTGATACCTATGGAGGTGGGTTTGTCTTTTGAGCCTTGCCTAAAACGGCACTATGGGGGAAGCAAGAGCCTTTGCCAATATCCGAAAGCCCAGGGGTGACAGGTGCAAGCCGTCCCTAGGGAAGCATCGTGGCTTGTCGAGCATGTCATCCCAGGCTGACAGGCATTGGATCCCCTTTGAATGACACCAATACTTAAGCCAGTTGTTGAAATTGATCATCTTGTCTTCATATTGTGGCATCATTCTTGGTGAGGGTAAGATGCTACTCAAGGTCAGGGTCATACGGCCTGGGCTACATGCTCTGAGAGCTCCTCTATGTCTCTTTTCATGTAGTCCAGGGAGGTACATCTCAGGTCATTCACACCAGCATGGACAATGACCGAGTCATATTTGTACTTGCCTTGGAGTGACCTGAGTGCTTGTGTTATGTGGCAGATCCTAGCACCCGACAGGCAGCTCACCATGACCTTCTCCTTGTTCAGCCTGGTGAGTGGGACATCAGTGTGCCTGACGATAGAGTCACCTATTACAAGTGTATCAGGTGTGTTGTTTAGCCTTAAGGGCTGTGACTGTTTGGCGCACTGGCTTTGTGAGCTATGTGTTGCACATGTTTTGTTTTGGGGTACTAAGGATACTAAGGATACTTTGTGTACTAAGGATACAGTTTTGAACCATTTCCCCTGCTCTTCTGTAATCTTTAGAAATGAGTTAAAGTCATTTTCATAAAGCATGCCTGGTGTCTCGTGGTTGTGCAGAGGGCCAAAGCTCTGCAACATAAATAAACTGCTTTGCATACTGAAGTTAAAAGATTCTAAGCTATTCAGTTATTCTAATGTTTTAATTGACTTTAGAGTAGTGAATATAGAGTATCCCTGGTGTCTAGTGTTCTCCTGCCCCATATGTCTTTCTTGCTGCATAAAAAGAAGTTATGTAGCTGCCATAATGTTCCATGTTAGTTGTCTTCATCTCGCCTTCTTTCTTGCTGGTTGGGATCGGAGCTGATCCTCGGCTCCGACTCGGCCATCTTCTATAGCTCGAGAGCTGTTTACTGGCTCGAGGCTGCCCCTTATCCCATGATGCCTAGCGCTAGCTACCCAGATCTCGTTTGTAAAAGCTAACCCCAGACATAGCCAGAGAATCAACCTGTCCAAACAAACAGGTTGAGCATACCTGTCATACTCTCTAAGTCAGTAGAGGAAACAACCAGAGAACACTCAGCCAGTGAAACCAGAACTCCTCTCGATCCAATAGGACAGGGGGATGGAGGGTGGGATGCAAGAAAGAAGCCGAGATGAAGACAACTAACATGGAACATTATGGTAGGTACATAACTTCTTTTATGTTAAGTTGTCTATCTCCCCTTCATTCTTGCTGGTTGGGACAGCGTCCCTAGCACCTACAATCCTGGGTGGCTCTTTGGAACAGACTCTTCAGAACAGTGGAACCAAAGTCACCTCTGCTCCTGGAGACCATATCTATCTTGTAATGAGAAATAAAGGTATGAGGATTTGCCCACGTAGCAGCTGCACAGATAGAATCCATGGGTAACCTAGACTGGAAGGCTACAGAGGTGGCCAAAGCCCTAGTAGAATGACTTTTCTGTTTGATAGGCAACTCTTTGTTTCTCAATTGATAAATGAAAGTAATAATGTGAGACAACCACCTGGATAAGGTCACTTTTGAAACTGGAAGACCTTGTTTGCCCAAAGCATAGGAAAGGAATAGTCGGTCCGACTTTCTTATGTCCTTCGTCCTATGCAAGTAAAAACGCAGTTGTCTATGAACACCTAATTGATGTAATTTGTATTCTGCCTTGTTGGTATGGTTGAGAGAAAACACAGGTAGGTCTATAGATTGGTTTAAATTATTTTCTGAGCAGACTTTCGGAAGGAAAGAGGGATTAGTCCTCAGAGCAACCCTGTCCTTATGAAAAACTAAGTATGGAGGATGGACACATAGTGCCTGAAGTTCAGAGACGCATCTGGCTGAAGTAATAGCTACCAGAAAAAGAGTTTTCCAAGATAGAAACTTAATGGAGCAGGACACTGCAGGTTCAAAAGGGGGCAAAATTAAGGAGGTTGGTACCACATTTAGGTCCCAAGGAAAAGGGGGATCTCTCACTGGGGGTCTAAGGAGAGTAGTCCCTCTTAGGAAAGCTTTACATAGCTTATGGGACATGATGTTTGCAGTAGAGAAACCAACATGAAAGTTTGAAATGGCCACTAATTGAAACCTGATTGTAGCAGAAGCGGACCCAGAATGAAAACGTTCTGCTAGGAACTCCAAGATTTCGTGGAGTGGGGCTAAAAGGGGATCTATGTTCCTAGCCTCTGCCCAACAAGAAAAATGTTTCCATTTCCTAGCATAAGTCCTTTTAGTGGCGGACTTGTGTGAGGAGACAATAATTTCACGTATGGCCGGGGAAATGCTGGGAAGCCTGGCTAAGGTTGGAAGTGGAGCAACCAAGCTGTGAGCCAGAGTGTTTGGAGGGATTGATGCAGCCCACCTGATTGATGAATCAGCAGCTCTGGAATCGGATCCAGAGTCCAGGGCTGATCGAGAAGGTAATGGTGCTGGAACGGAAACCATATCTGTCAAGGCTAGTAGGGGGCAATGAGGATCATTTTGCAACCCAACAATATTGCTCTCTGCATGAGTTTCGGTATCAGGGGAAATGGAGGGAAGGCATAAAGAAGTCCTTGAGGCCAATCGTGGACTACAGCGTCTCTGGATGTGTGACCTGGAAGTGGAAGAAGGGAAAAGTAGTTGCTGCATTTGCTGTTAAAGGGGTAGCAAAAAGATCGCAGCAAGGCTGTCCCCATTTGCGGAAGACAAGATCCATAACCTCCTGATTCAGAGACCACTCGTGAGGCATGAGGATAGCTCTGCTGAGCCTGTCCGCTATGACGTTGGACTTCCCAGGGATGTGCGTCGCAATCAGAAAATGTTGGCAGTAAATTGCCCATTTGCCACAGTCTGAATGCTTCTCAACACAGGGGGTAGAACCTGGTTCCGCCCTGCTTGTTGATGTACCACACCACTGACATATTGTCTGTTTGAATTGCAATGGTCCCAGAAGGAAGGAAGTCTTGAAGAGCTTGCAACGCTAGGAGCACGGCTCTCATTTCTAGGACGTTTATGTGCAGATGATACTCGTGAGGTTGCCAAGTGCCTTGGACTGTCCTGCCCAGATAATGCCCCCCCATCCTATCAGGGAGGTGTCTGTGGTCACTGTGGCTACCGGAGGGGGTTGAATGAAGGGTCTGCCCTGAGTCACTAGTGGGGAGACCATCCACCATGAAAGGTGCCTTTTGCATGCTTCTGTAATCAGGATCATGTGAGACATGGGCAGCTCTTGGAAAGACCACTGTGTGAACAGAAGCCACTGAAGGCTCCTCATGTGAAAGCAGGCCAATGGGATTAGAAGAATTGCCGCTGCCATGGAACCCAGAGTTTGAAGGAAGAATCTGACTTGGATCCTTTTGCTCTGCATCAGAATTTGCACTTGCTGGCGAATTAAAGATACCCTGTCCAGCGGAAGCATTGTGGATATGTTCCTTGTGTCTAAGTCTGCTCCTATATAGGTAATAGATTGACAAGGCAACAAGGCAGATTTTTCAAAGTTTATTGTGATGCCTAGCCGGGAGCAGATTGTGATTGTGTAGTCCCTGGCTTGCAGAAGTTGATGTCTGGTAGTAGCAGTAAGGAGCCAGTCGTCTAGATATGGAAACAACTGGAATCCTTGATGTCTCAGGTGAGCCGTGACCACTGCCATACATTTGGTGAACACCCTGGGGGCTGTGGTGAGACCAAAGGGCAGGGGTCTGAACTGATAATGACTGGCTCCCAGCCGGAAGCGAAGGAATCTCCTGGAGTGCCTGTCCATTTTGATGTGATAGTATGCATCCTGACGATCTATGGAGCACATCCAATTGTCCTGACCCAGGAAGGGTAGAATGGACTGTAGTGTGACCATCCAAAACTTTGTTCTTTGAACAGACTTGTTCAGTCTGCTGAGATCCAGAATCGGTCTCCGTCCCCTGTCTTTTTTGGTACCAAAAAGAACCTGGAGTAAGTTCCGGATCCATGTTGATCTGCCGGGACTTCCTGGATGACTCTTTTTTTCTAGCAGTTTTGAAAATTCTATGACTGCTTGGTTCCTCATATTGGGTGGAACATCTGGGAGGGATTTGCTTGACGGTAAGGGGGGGTTGAGAGAAAGAGATTTTGTAACCTCCGGATATAATTGACTGTACCCATTTGTCTTGCGTAAAACTTTGCCAGGCTTTTGGGTACAGTGAAAATCTTCCCCCGACTGCCTCCAGAGATGGGCAGCTGGGCAACCCTTCAGGGATGCTGGAAGGGCTTCTCAGAGAAGGATTCTCTGCTGCCCTGGTTCTGCAGACCCCCTCTGCCATGAGAGCGGCGTCTGTTGTTGTTGTTTCCTCTCTGCTCCTGAAGGAAAAATCACTACGTATGTCAGGCGGGGCTCCCTGGGATTTTCAGTACCACATTTTGCCACTCTTCTGACCCTTGGGGTATGGTCTGGAAGGAGTGGAAAATTGGACTCCCACGGCAGAGAGTGTCTTGCCTTCTTGCTCACACCTAGTCAAAGTGTCTCACCTGTGGTCCAAAAGAAAGGAACCATCAAAGGTGGTGTTGGTGAAAGACGCTCTAAAGGGTTCCGCAAAATTACACAGTCGCATCCATGCATGTCTACTAAGGGCCACACTTGTACCTGCAGCTCTGCTCACACCATCGGCTGCATAGGAAATGAGCCTCATGGAGGAGTTGACTACAGAATTAAGGGTCACCAGCTGGGAAGCCACTTTAGCTTGAGCCCCTTCAGCTGATGGATCTTGAAGGGTATCTCCGAGCTCTTTAAGGAGATCCCTCTGAAGCCGGGTAAAATGGCATAGGTAATTCACTGACCTCATTGAAAAGGTCACTGAAGCAAACATTGGCTTCCTGTATCTATCCATAGTGCTAGACTCCTTGTTAGGAGGATGGACAGACGAAGAGGTTTCCGCTAACTCCTTTCTAGTGGCTGCTGCTACCACCATGGCATCCACAGGGACACCTTTGGTCAGGAACTGCTTATTAAGGGGTACAGTGATAAACTTTCTAGGTCTCCTCGGGGTTGGTTCCACTGTATCCAGGGCTGACCAAGCCTTTTGAACCACCACAGACATGAGTGGATCGAAAGGCGGAGAAACCCAGGAGGTGGAAGGTCAGGAACCAAATGCATCCAGGAATACATACTCATCTTCAGTAGGGGCTAGGGGATTCCAGTTCCCCCTCTGCTTAAGCATTTCGAGGATGTCAGCAAAGGAAACATCTTCAGAGGGAGATCTCGGGGACCCTTCCGAATCATCTAAGTCTGTATCCGAAGTGACAGACTCAGGGGAGTCAATGTGCTTCCTCTTGCACTTCTTTTAATGAAGGGGCTCCTCTGAATGATCAGGGGAGGCCTTGGAAGAAGAGGAAACACTCAATGGGGTGCCCTGGAGAGCCAGTTCCCCATGCTTGGGGTCTGGAGGAGGAGAAGAGGTTGTTGCAGGCACTACAGGGGATGGAGCCAGTGGGGTCAATCATGGAGCTGACTCAGAGGCCAGCACGGTCCTCATGACATCGAAGGCATCCGTGCCACAATGCAGAGAAGGATCCGGTTCTGAGGAAATCGGAATCCTTCTCTGCCCCGAGGGAGATGGCTCTGAGGCTGATGTAGGAGCCGAACTCATCTGCGCCGAAGCTCCGAGAGGGAGAATGGAGTCAGACAAGGGTCCGATGCCATTCGCCCCCCCGGAGCCGACAAGGGAGTCTCGGCACCCAGATCCCTCGATGGAAGGTGCCATCGAGGGAATTGGAGCCAATGACGGAACCAAAGGAGAAATAGTTATCGGAGCTGATGGTTCCACAATTCGAACCCCGATGAACTCCAGCTCTGAGCTCAAAGGAGTCAGAGGAGGAACATCGATAGAAGTGGATGGAGCCGACACCTGTTGAGGAGGGCTGGACAAGATCATGGCAAGTGCCTGTGATTTCAGCAGCCTACTGACCACTCTCTCCACATCGTGATCCGAGAGCCTAGAGGACCGAGAGGAGTGAGAAGATCTGTGACTGCACTCACTCTGAAGCAGGGGAGACCAAGGAGCCGAATGTATGGATTCCAGGGAAGGTGACCTTAGCCTTTTGTGGCTCCACGATGGCTCCGAAGATGCTGATGGAGCCGATGGGGAGATAGTCTCGTCGGTTCCGGCCTGAACCAAAGTAGCAGGTGAAGTCTGAACTTGGAACCAACAATTGGTCGGTTTGGGGGATTTCACAGGCTGAGTCTTGGCTGGTGAATCCTGGGGCATTAAAAGACCCCTGAGAATAAATTTATTCTTACGCTCCTGCAGAAGTCCTGGACTAAATGCACGGCATATAGAACAAGAGTCCTGCAGGTGCACTGCACCTAAGCAATAGACACAAGAAGTGTGCCCATCTGTCAGAGACATTTTCTAACAGCATGAGTCACACTTCTTGAATCCTTGGATTCTTTAGAAATATTCAACAAAATACCACAAGAGATACTACACTGATTTTAGCCAAAAAGCCAATAAGCGAACAACAAAATACCACAACACAATATCACAAAAGGGAAAAAAAGATACAGTATACTACAGCTAAATATATAGATATATATATATATATATATATATATATATATATATATATATATATATATATATATATATATTTTTTTTTAACTAGGAAGCCTCTAACTTAAACAGCTACCTAAAAGGGAGACAGAGGGGGAAGGGGAAGAACTCTCTAAATGAAATGAGTTCTAAAGGGGAGGAAAGGAACTACAACAACACTCTAAACTAAAGACAACAGAATAAGACTAAACATTAACTATAATTCTTAAGAAAAAAGGCTATTTCTGAAGAAAAAAAGTTCCATAATAATCTTATACAAGCCTGAGCCTGTAAAACGACACCTCGCAGCTGGAGCGGTAAACGAGATCTGGGTAGGCATCATGGGATAAGAGGTAGCCTCGAGCCAGTAAACAGCTCTTGAGCTATAGAAGATGGCCGAGTCAGAGCTGAGCCGATCCCAACCAGCAAGAATGAAGGCGAGATAGACAACTTAACATCTAATGTTATATTAACTTTTAAGTGACTTTAGGACAATATTTACATAGTATCCCTGGTGTCTACTGTTCCCCCTACCACATACATCTATCTTGTTACAAAACCGTTGTAATACTAAGCTGTTAATATCTTCAAAGCCTAACTTACAAAGTTTCCCAAGTGTTGAGTGTTTCCTCACCATATACATTTTTATGCTGCAAAACCTGTTGTTCTATAAATGTCTTAAGAGACTTTAACACAATATTTAAATTTCCGTAGTGTCCCTCAGTATTGCAGGATTTGCACATTAGTCTAGGGAGTTTAGAAGTATTAAAGCCCTCTCACGCACTCACATATACAACACACACAGCCCCTGCCTCACCTGTTCATACTCACAGATAGACTTACCTACTCACTAATACACACACAACACACACACACACACACACACACACACACACACACACACACACACACACACACACACACGCAAATACACACAGACACACAAACACACACACATACACACACTCCCCTAAACTACCTATCCACTAACTAACTCTCCACACATACACACATGGGTCTACTTCAAAACATCTATAACCCATAACATCTAATTTCATAACATCAAGACCAGAACATTTAAAATCCATAATACCGAATTTCATAACATCGAAAATGTGCATCAGAACATCAAACGCTACAAATCACATGAAAATAACATCCCCTCCACACATAACGACACCAAACTACCAAACACACTTTTTATTACTCCCTGCACTCTCCCACACCCCTCGTAAATTAAATATACCAACTCAGAGATCGCACTACAGTGGGAAAAAGTTAATTTCCTAACCCCACTGAATGCAAACTTTTGGTCAAGATAATTCACAAGTTAATTTACTTGGTTGACACAGCTAACTTATGTAGTCAAGCAATGGTGTAACTTCCTTACCACGAGCATTTTTTATGGGAAGGACATTGCTAATTAGCACTGGCTGCTCTCCTGGAATGGGTGAGGAGATTTCCCACTGTGGTAATCCTGCAGACCATGTAGGATCACAATGGTGGGCCTGTCACTGAAACAGAAAGGGCCACTGTTAGCAGTAATAGCCCACGTTGAGCTTGGTGGAGGCCATTTCTGTATCTAGTACATTATTCCTAACATAATATCTCCTTTTCATTCTGGAGTTATAGACTCTGTGAGAGATAGTATCAAAAGCTGTCAATGAGTCTATCTAGACTGCTGTTGCAAGTTTATAGTGCAGCTCATATGGGGTTAACTGTACTGGTAGCATATTTGAATAAACATTGATTTTTCCTTTTTAGACTATTTACTCCCAATGCTACTGGACATATAGGAGTATCTTTGTTGTATATTACAAGAGTTGCTGCTTTCATGCCTTGGTATTCCAATTTGTATCTATCGTGGGTACTATGGTCACTAGATGTGGTTCCTGGCTATCTTGCTTCCTATTTCTTAGCGGATGATATTGGATGATTCCAAATGATCCTTACTTATTAATTTTGGGTAATTATTTGTGGTTCACATTTGCTGTGCTTCTTGACTACTTGTATATTTTATTGTTTGCACAATTTCAAATTTATCAACCTTGCCACATTACTGTGTCTTTCACTATTCAGACACTCAAACATAAGTTCATCACAACCATCAACTAGATATGTAATTATTTCTAGTTTTGTGCACATAGCCTACATTTATCAGTATCTCATACTATTTCTGCAGAATCTGCGCACCACCTCGTTTACAATCCAGTGTCTTCAGTTGCCATATTCAGCCTTTCATGCCTCAGCTAAAGTTCACCTCTCCTTAATAAGTTGCGTATCAAGTTTTGGTCAACGTGAAGTTGTTACAGCAATTCTATCTGACACTGTAAAAGGGTGTATTTTTGATTTTCTTTTCCATTTTTTCTGGTCTTAATCTTTTTGTTTTCCTTTTAACACTATATTTTGCTACTTGTTTCTTTTCCACCTCTCAGCTGATGTCCATATATACCCATTTCTAAATGTTTCTGTTACTTTGAAAACAAATATCACCTTAGATTTGTATTCTTCATGGTTTAGAGTTTCTGTGCTCCCACAAAATTTCTAAATGCGTGATACCCCTTATAAAGAGAGTTTATTTGCATTTTTTGAATGCTGTAGGCTGTGAGGTCTTTCACACTTACATAGCACAACAATACCTTTAGTCATTTACAGAAATGACATGGGAGCTTGACCTATGGGGGTCATGGAAGATTATGGGGTGAGAAGCAAAAGATAACTGCAGAGAGGTCAGCATTATTTGACCTTATAGAGTATGAACTGAGAAATCCTGGCTACATTCCTAAATGAAAACAAAATTCCAGCATTAACAGAATTCCAAAAAAAAAACAAACAAACAAAATAACAAGTTATTGCCTTGCAAAAAGTAAAAATGTTGTTTTCCTTCAGTTTTCCTCCGGTATACTGAAACTGACTAGAGTTAAAAATGCAAAAATCACAAAGTAAAATTGGCTGCATTCCAAATGCAAATACAAAGGTTGCTGATACAAACAACTTCACCATACTTCACCGACACCATTAGTAATAACTGCAATAACACCCTCTCATCAGCACTCTTCCTTGACCTGTCTAAAGCCTTTGATATGGTTAACCATCTCTTACTCATAAACACTCTGTCATCCCTCTCTCTTGACGCCAAAGCAATTCTCTGGTTCAGGTCTTACCTTAGTAATAGACAGCAAGCAGTTCTTTGGGAGAATCAACTCTCCCACCTTCCTATCTCCCTGGGAGTCTGTCAAGGCTCCATTCTTGGTCCTCTTCTTTTCTCATTATTCATCAATGACCTTCAAATAAGCATTCCTCAAACCACCTGTATACAATATGCTGATGATTCTACTATCATATGCTCTGCCAACTCTATATCTGAACTTCAGTCTTTAACCCAGACAGCTTTCAACACAATAAAGGCATGGTTCTCTAAATGGTGCCTTCTTTTGAACACCAGAAAGACCAAGCTACTACTGTTTACAACAAACAGTAAGTCCTCCCCCATAGATTTCTCCATTCAATCCAGTAATGGCACCCTTATATCCCCGGACTCTTCCACCAAACTATTAGGAATTACAATTGATAATAACCTCACCTTTGACAATCACATTAATAACACTATTAAATCTGTTAATAAAAAACTGGGCTCCCTATATAGGATAAAACCTTTCTTAACTCCAACAGCCAGAATGACTATTGCCCACTCCCATCTAATTCCAACTCTTCTGTATGCAGCACCCATATACACTAATCTAAAAAAAAATAATCTTACCAAACTAGCCAACTCCTATAATAGCATTGCTAGATTTGCCACTGGAAACCCATATAGAACTCACCACTGTCTTAACCTTCACCAACTAGACTGGCTGGAACTAAAAAACCTTCTGATACTTTCCCAACTTACCATCGTTCATAAGATTTTTTACCAACCTAACAATACTCCAATACTAAACAACCTTATAGCACCCTATAGGAATCTTGATTCCTTACACTCCTCTAATAAACTTCTAGCCAGTACCAACAAGTCTAACAACTTAGCTGGTGACTCACTGTTCTCCAATACCGTTGGAAAACAATGGAACCTCTTGCCATCTGACCTTACCTCACTTCCATCCCTTCCTCTCTTTAAACAAAGTCTTAAGAAGCACCTTAAAACTCACTGGCTATGCCCTTGCTGTTACCCAGACTGATCCCCTGGATTTCTCTTTGTCATCTCTTGACTTACTACTTTCCTCCACTCTTTCCTGTCTACTCCTCTGAATTAGTAGTACCTATAAGTTATCTCTACTACTTAGGCACCAATTACATATCTTTTCTACTTGGCTATGAATGTACCCTGAAGGTAGTATTCCTGCCATTTTCTTTATACCTCTTCGTTTTTCTACTGTTACTGTCTAATCCTTTGGAAATAGTAATTGTCTGGAGTAAACTAGAATAACCAAGGATCTAAATGTATTCTAATAATGTCTTGGGGCTGCCCTAGATATTCATACTGTAAAATGATCTGTAGGTGTATGATGTATCTATTATAGTGTGTCACATAGTCTTCCCAGAATTTAAACTGTAATACCTTTTTTGTTTATTATAAACATTTTTTGTGTGGTGGTGGTTGTTTATATGTGGAGCTTTTCTCCACGGGCTTCTACTGAAAAAGGAAATATATCCAGCTGGACCAGCCCGGTCAACAAATGTAAAATAAAATAAAAAGAAATAAAACTTAAGATTTGTACTGAAGTATCTACAACATTATTACCCCACCCTGTACAAAGAAAAGAGCTATCTCTGTAGAGCATATTAATAGGCTGGTCATGTAATACAGCATATTAATAGGCTGGTCATCTAAATAAACCACAGACCCTTAAATGATGACAAGCTCTAGATCTCAGTGGGTGGTTTGTTTGTGTTACAACAAAAGAAAATACAGAGGAAATGCAGTGTAGATTCCAGAATCACTTTATTGCAGCACAAATGTTCAAGTTATAAACCGACAAGAGTCTTACAATAAAAGACATAGGGCCAGATTCAGGAAGCCTCCGTGTAAGAGTTATAACTCTTACACGGAGGCTGCAGTTAAACTGTGTGATGTCAGCATGTCATGCATATGCATGAGGTGCATGAGGCATGCTGAATCACACCAGTAACTCTTACACGGTCCGTGTAAGAGTAGGGGGCGTGTCTGTATGCTAAGCTCTGCAAGTGGACACGCCCCCGGAAAACTAGAATGGCTGAAAGTAAACAGCCACGAGAAAGGCCATGAAAATGTGAATAAACACACTATACAACACATGCCCCGACTGGCCATCAGTGTATAAAGTGAAGAGATGTCATAAAAGTAAATGAAAACCTTTTTTTTTTGTTAAACCCCGTAAATGTTTGCTACTGTGTGCGCGGGTGTGCTACTAGCGCAATCACAGTTAGCAGTCAGGGGAAAAGGATATAAGAACTAAATATGCAAAGTAAGCCAAGAAATAATAGCTTAGTGGTAGAGTACCCGCCCTATGAGTAGGCAGGCAGGGTTCGAGCCCCTACAACAACCTTTTTTTTATTTTTGTAAATAAGCACTAAAAGCCCCCAGACAGTATTGTACAAATGTAAATGTATTCCCTTTTGTAAAATGGAATGAAACAGAGCATATATTTTGAAGTAACATAAGAATAAAAATAGTCAGAAATGTACTGATAGCTAAGCTGCCGTGAGACAGAGTGCCCGTAGCCGAGTAGTGTTTAAAAAGCTGCAAACTGCGTGCCCGTTGCCAAGCAGCGGATAAACAGGCTGAAACTGTGTGCAATTAGCTGAACATGTGTGTCACTAGCCAATTAAGATTTATCCCAGCACACCGTTTGCGCGCCGCTCCCACAAGCTAACTGCCAGTGCGCATGCGTAACCTCCGCGCAAACGAGCGCAGAACAGGTTTAAAGTGCTTAAAAGTGCTTTTGGCATGTTTGATTGACAGGTCTTCAACTCATTTCTGTCAGGAAAAGCAAAAAGCAGTTGCCCGATTCGAACACAGGATACCATGCACTAGAGTCAAGGAACTAAACCACCAAGCCATGACAGCAATACCTAGAAAAGCAGAAATAGCATATATATGGGATAAAACCCAGAATGGAGCATGAGAAAGCATTTTCAGTGAAGTAGATACAATTCCAAAACGGCCAATCAGAGAAATGTGCGGAAAAGCGGCATATATAAGCCCCATAGGCGGGAATACACAGCATAACTGATTGTAGAACAGACTTGCAGTCAGCATGAGTGGAGTAGGTGAGGGACGTTGCTTTCGAGCACAGCGTTAGCGTTGAGGAGTCCAGATACATGGTCTGGCTCCTTGTCCATAATCATGAGGCCCAACTCATGCAGGGCCAGGTCTCATGGGGAGTATATAGGGCTGAGGCGTGGGACCAGTTGGCTCGTGAGCTGACCAGTGCTACTGGCATTCCACGCACTGGTGAGCAGGTCCGTCACCACCATGCGGACCTGAAGAGACGCAAGCAGGACCAATTGAACCGTTGGATCCAGGAGGCCCGGCAAATGCCCAACGCCCCACTACTGAGTAAGTCACATTTTACCCATGTATGTAAGGATTTCAACCAGCTGATACCATGGAGATGTGTAGTCCAATATTATTCCCTTTGTATTACAGCTGCAGGTGTCCGCTCTGAATGTCGAGATGCACGCCAGAAGGCTGGTGCGGCTGCCACCATGCAGGTTAGTAACCCCACCCAGTACTTGTAAATAAATATTATTATGTACCATGTATCAGAACAGTGCAGTGTATTGATTAAAAGTAATATAATGTGCAAGCAGGAATTGAACGCCTGCAGGTATGGCTGCAACAAGTTCATCAGTATGCAAGTGTAACTGGAAATATAATTGATAGGATTAAACAGTGCTGTAATACAGATGTCCCATCATTAATTAAATATACTGTAACCTGCAGTATAGTCTCAAGAGTACAGCTTCAGAATCTGAGGTAGTCACATGTCAGATATATCCCCTGTTGAAATGCTGAATCATGACAGAAGTGAGGCTGTTGGAAAGTGTTTGAATCACCACAGGTCTAATATGTGAACAAAGCCTAGAAGTACCAACCTGAACTGTGAAGTTGCAGAATGTATGAGAGTGACAGAAATGCTCATGTATGAATAAATAAAGTAGTAATAACCCCTGAATATATAAGCCTCAGTGTGTTAATACAGAACTAAATGCATGTGGGAAGTACAAATTAACATCCCAAACTGATTTCAGTGTGTCTGAATCTGAATGTCTAGCTCAAAATCTGTATATGGTGATAACAGTAAACAATTTGCAGATAGAATGAATGATTATCTGACAGACTAAACAGCCATAGTTGTCCCCTGTCCTGTCATCAAAGTGTAGCAGGATGATGTATCTGATCAAATTCAAAATAAGTAGGATAGTGATGTATGTGTAACAGGTGTAGCATGACAGTCAAATAAAGATTATTTTGAAACATCAGCCTCAACTTAATTGTGTATCTATGATAAATGTGAATTAATGTTTAACATATGAATGTGTCATCACTTTCTATCCCCACCCAACCCTGTAATTCCATATAACAACATCCACTAAATAATGGTATGTGAACATTTCATTAATCATGGACATTTGTCCGTTCCAAACATATATGCATGTCTGTTCGTGCATGTGCCCTGTTCATACCTGCAAATACGATGGCCTGTTGCCATTAATCAACCCTGCATGTCGTTTGACTGTGTTTTGCTGTTCAAATAATGCATGTGAAATTGATATGCCCCTTGTTCAATGGTGTCCATATCTGGGTGTTTGTTTGATGGGAATACCAATGCATGCTGTTACAACTAATCTGAATGGAATAAAATGCCACTAACCCAAACTAACATAACTACTCACAAACCTAGAACGCTTGGGAAGGCAGGTCCCAGCGGACCCACCTCTCCCACCTCAGCTGGTGACTGCACCTGGCACTAGTGCCCAGGCGGAACCCTCCGGTGGCCCTGTGCCACCTTCGGGTGGAAGCGCTGCAGGGGATGGGGCCCGTCCCCTCTGCAAGTGTGGCCGGAGGGTTCGCCCACTCACCCTCCGGTGTCCGGTCTGTGGTGCGAGGGAGATCCAAGACACTGTTCTTGGACCCCACGCCAGCTCGAGGCTCGTGTGGCACAGCTAACGGCCCCGACCGTTGCCCGCCTACAGCCCCAGCACAGCCCGTCCTGGGCTGTGAAGGAACAGTGGCAACTGCCTATGGGTGGGGATATCAGTTCCACTGTTGCCATCTGTGGGCTCGTGCATCTCAGATATCCCAACCTCCGTCCCCGTCAATTGTGTAACCCCCCCACGTGTGTCATACACCGTCCCTGTATGTGTCTTGTCTGTCTTGTCTGTTAACCTACCCAACCTACCTCCCCAGCTTTACCGACTTCCTTCACCTGTCATACCACTCTCACCTGTAAAAAAAAAAAGGGCACTCTGTCCCACAAAAAAATTACGCCCCATACATAGCTGTGCATGTCGCAGACATGTCCGCTGGACATCTAAACTGTTAATTACAATTGGCTGTACAACAAATATTAATGTTGTCCTGACACCTCTCAGAGGTGGAAGGTTTCAAATGTCTCACCAAAATACATAGAAATATACAGCTGTTGCTGCAGAAGACATGGGCATCTATGGGCCTTACCTACACCCTTCCTGCAAATCCCACGCTTCTTTCCCTACTGTCTTACCCTCTTTGTGACCCCTTTTCACCACTTTCCTGTCACCCCTTTTTCTTTTCTTTCAAAGAAAATAGCTGGTGTGCTTGTGTTAGCGGAGCTCACCGCCAGTCAGCAAGTGAGCTCACAAACGAAAGCAGACCTGGTTTAAAGTGCTTAAAAGTGCCTTTATGGCACTTTGATTGACAGGTCCTGTACTCAGTTCCAAAGTTTGCTAAGAAAAATAAATTCCCACTGTCAGTCTCGAACCCAGGACCTTGGTAACATTAGTCCGTATGACCTACCACTAAGCCATGCCTGCTTTACAAGAACAAACTGCTAAAATAAATATAACATGTAATAGTAGGAATCAGTATAAAGGTAATATAGGAGATGTACTATCCAAAGCATGTGTGGTAGAGTTTTAATGGCCAAATTACTGGATTCCCATACTAGTTCAGTGTGAGCAGAAACAGCACTGCTACCTGTTAGCTTGTACATAATAATGTAAGGTAATGTACATATGTGAAGGTATGTATATCTACACATACATATATATAAATATATATTAATACATATGAAATATAATCGTAGGTCTCAGTAGCCATACACACTCACTACAGGAACAGTTAACATAATTGCTGCAACCTGAATCTGCAACACAGCCTGACCCCTGTGTGACCTACTTACCCTTCTAACTGCTTACAGGTGGCCTCAACACTTCGATTGACAGGTCCTGTACTCAGTTTGAAAGTTTGCAAAGTAAGAAGTTCCCACTGTCAGTCTTGAAACCAGGACCTAGGTAACATTAGTCTGTTTGACCTACCACTAAGCCATGCCTGCTGTGGAAGAGCACACTGCTAAAATAAATATAACATGTAATAGTAGGAATCAGTATAAAGGCAATATAGGAGATGTACTATCCAAAGCATGTTTGGTAGAGTTTTAATGGCCAAATTACTGGATTCCCATACTAGTTCAGTGTGAGCAGAAACAGCCCTGCTACCTGTTAGCTTGTACATAATAATGTAAGGTAATGTACATATGTGAAGGTATGTATATCAACACATACATATATATAAATATATATTAATACATATGAAATATAATCGTAGGTCTCACTAGCCATACACACTCACTACAGGAAACAGTGAAGATATATGCAGCAACCAGAATCTGCAACACAGCCTGGCTCCTGTGAGACCTACTAAGCCCTTTAACTGCTTAAAGGTGCCTCTAGCACTGTGATTGATAGGCCCTATACTCAACCCAAAAGCAGAATATGAGCATACTAGTAGGCCCTACAACAAGACCATTGTAACACTAGTCTGTATGACCTACCACTAAGCCATGACTCTCATACAGGAATATAGTGCTAAATAAGTGGAACATGTAATAGTAGGAATGAAGATAAAGGCAATATAGTATGTCTACTACCCAAAGCATGTCAGGCAGACTTTTATAGTCCCAATTACTGGATTCCCATACTAGAGTAGTGTTAATGGAAACAGCCCTGCTAATTGTTAGCTTGTACCCAATAATGTCAGCTAATGTACATATATGAAAGTATGTATATGTACACAGATATATATATATATATTCATATAGCAATACATATGACATATAGTTGTAGGTGTCAGTATGCATACACACTCACTACAGGGAACAGGCAAGATAAATGCAGCAACCTGAATCTACAACACAGCATGAAGCATGGGAGATGTACTAACCTTCACACTCACAGAACACTGTCAACAGCATACCAGCATGGTCCACACCCAACAATCTGAAAGGGCAACGCCTATCTCACATACCCTTTTATAGCAGTGTCCTGAAATCACAGTGAGACATGCAATTAGTACACACCCAGCTGCTTGCAATTAGCAAATGCTGCCTTACAATTGGTGCAGAGGCCATCACATGGATCCATGCAGATACCTACAAAAGTATTCAGTACCCACACTCCACTCATGCAATACAGTCATTGCACTAACCGAATGAGAAAGAGAGAGAGAGACAGACAGAGAGAGAAAACAAAATATACTGACAGCAAGCAGCAAAACAGCAGCAGCAGCAGCAGCAACAGCAGCAAAATACAAGCAGCACGACTGACTCACCAAAAGCTGCCACAAACACAGGTAATGCAAAGTAGCAGGTTAATCCTGTGTATACTGTGACACCTCCAAATGTATCATAGTTCACTATCAATAGGTATGTCCATGAGATAGGTTGTGTGTAGATAGTCATGAAATATAAACATATGTAAAATTGTTGTACATGTGGGCCATAACTAACACTTCCATAGCTTAGAACACAAGGCCAGTTGTGCATATGATGCAGTAGTTCCCAGGGTCAGTAGAGGTTCCTCCCCATTGGTGTGGGACCACTGTGTATGTATGGCACTGTTCAGGTACATATCCTGTAGTATGGCCATGGATTAATATCAGTCTGTCCTGTGGTGCTATGTCCTCCAGGGGTGAATGTAGCACACATCCAGGGATACCATTCCGTAACAGTGATGATATGTGTTCTGCAATGATGAGGGTGGCTCTCACCTGGACATGTGAGAGGATAGGGAGGTTACAGTCATCTGGGATAACTAATAACACGTGTGTAGGACAATGGGGGGGGGTACCTGCACCTAAACTGTCTGCAAAATTGTTGGCAATATCTGTGCATTTGGTGAATGTGAAGCATCTTAACACTGCAGACAACAGATGCCTTCCGTCATGTGAATCTGCCCTGTGCTGCAGTAGCCTCCTACTATTGTTATACAATATGCAATGGTTATACAATATAACAATGGTGCAAGAGCACCAGCTGGCAGTGGCCGCGGATGACAACGGGCCCACTCGCGCGCCTCAAGTGCCAGCACCAGCCCCAGCAATGCTGGGTCTTTGCTGTCCACCAGACGCCCCAGGAGACCACGTGCACATGGCTCTGGACAGTCCCAACAGGGAACTGTGTCCAGTCAACACACCCCTGCTTCCGATGACAGTACCCAGTCTGGGTTAGTAACGGATACGCCCGTAGCACCTGCCAGGCACAGGTACCGTGTCCGTGCCCACAGACACTGATTTGGATGACCTGACAGGTGCAGTCTGTGGCTGTCCACAAAACCCTGTAGATGGCAGCCATTATGTGGGACTGTGTGCGTGCTTACACACATGCAGAAACCTAACACCTAGGGCAAACACATACACACACACACTGCACCAACAACGGTCCACCCTGTACTGCTGCCCCTCACAAACACACATACACACACATGTCAATTGGTGTTACCAGTGGCCGGCTTGGGCATATCTAACCCACACCCTGTGCATATGATGACACTGTGCCACCTCCTGCATACTACAACATCGGTGCAGGTAAAGGTAAACACGTTGCTGATGCACAGGGTGACTACATAGATGTGTATAAGTAGTAACATGTTGGTAACTGTTGTGTGTTGCAGTATAAATGTGTGTATATCCCATCAGTCCTGCTGCAGTAACTGTATGAATGTCCTCAGTTGTTATCTGCACCCATACTACTTAACAAAGTGTACCTGCTGCACACCATCACATGCTAACATTGACTATGGCAATGTGCATCTTGTGCTGTTATGTAGATTCAGCTACATGTATCTGTTCTGTCACACATGCATTTATACACACCCTGCTACCCACACACATGCACACGCTCACCTGCCATTCCCATTATTTATCACCCTACATGAGTAGCTGTTGATACATGACAGGTACACATTTCAGAAGTGCACTATGTTGTTTACTACTGGCATCCCTTCTCTACCTGTACTCACAGGGTGCAGGCAACCTCATCAGTTGGAAGATGTAATGTGCATCAGGTACTGTAGTACCCTGATTGCCACAGCAAACATGCTTCCCATACGGAAATGCACACACAGACACATCCCACATCCACACACTCGCCACATTCAGGCTTCAGAACACTATCTAGGTATATTCGGTACATGTGCATGTTCAAGTAGCATGTAACACTATACTGAGTACTGGCACTTAGTTGTCTGTAGTCATGTTGTCTGTATAGAATAAAAGAAATGTTTTATTATCCTA
Organism: Protopterus annectens; assembly: GCF_019279795.1. Lineage (NCBI taxonomy): Eukaryota > Metazoa > Chordata > Ceratodontiformes > Protopteridae > Protopterus > Protopterus annectens. The sequence goes on from NC_056732.1 coordinate 248,603,506, forward strand.
CTCCGTTTTGTGGACATTACTTGAACAAGTGTTACCTTACATGTGTTATCAGTACCAACACCTTCTGTTTTGTAGTTTTGTTTGTATAGGGTGCTATCAACATCACTGCTTGTTAAGGGTAATGACCACCCTGCAGTGCATAGCCCCATGTGGCAAAAGCCACATCCCACCCCATCATTGTGCACACACACTAACCCCACCAACAGTAAACCACATACTTTCCATTTGCAAGGTTCAAACCCACACCTAACTGTGCAATGACAGTAGAAACAGACACATTAGCAGAGTGTGCTATTTGCAGTAGTTGGAGAAATGTTTACTAATGCTGTACTTAGAGGGTGCTGACATCATCTGTGTGTAGGAGGAGGGATGTGCACCCTGTAGTGTGTTCTCCCAGTTGGCAAAGGCAGTTAACCCTCCCAGCATCGTGCACACATAAACCACACTCATACATTCCCTTGGCAGGATTCAAACCCCACCTAACTAACGTTATGACACTGAAGAAAGACACATTAGCAGAGCGCGCTATGCAAATTACTGGAGGACTTTACTACAGGTGATATAGTTATACAGTCCTGACATCATCACTATTTCAAAAGGGGGATCTGCATCCTGTGCTATACTGTCACGGTTGCTAATAGGGACATTTCCCACACACACATCGATGTGTTGGAGGTTTGCATATGTGGGGATCCAGAACACCAGTGTGATTAGTATATGGTTTGATTGCAACAATGAGGATATACTCCCAGTGGTGATTAGTTTTTACTCATGTTTGTAAAGATCAGCTCTAGTATATCTGCCCCTCTTGTGGGAAGGTTGGTTACCTGTTCCATAGCCAAAGAATGTCTGATCAATGGGAATCTTACAGCTTGGTATTGTGGCCTGTGTAATGTACACAGTCTATGTTTGGGTAGCTGGCATCACCCAGTATGATGGTGTTTGCAGAGTAATCTAAACTCTCCTGTGTCAGCATGAAGGCTGTGTGGGAGACCTGAGTTTGAGAGGGTGCTGTAAGAGCTCCTCTGTGTCTCTTTCCATGTGGTCCAGGGAGGTGCGTCCCAACAGGTAGCTGACTGTGACCCTCCCCTTGCTCTGTCTGGAGTGCGGCACGCCTGTCAACAGCTCATGTCAAGCAAGTGCACACCCTCATAAATGATGTGGAAGCCTTCAAAGGCCCAAGGCCTGTTGAAACTATGGACCAGACTGCAGATACCTGTATAGAGGCATTCTGTGGACACATTCAGGAATGCATGGATCATGAAGCCACATATGAAAGCATGACCCAATTCTCCAAAGACTGATGTCCTGGGCACCGACACCAGCCATAAACACACTATACAATAGAAGGATGGCGCCACTACATGATACAACAACCTCCCAAAATGTGAAGGCACCACTGATGAGTATTGGAAGACAACTACAGGCACCCATATGATTGTCTAAGGCCATCTTTGAGAGAGGATTCCACAAGCCACTGAGGATAATCACAAGGCTGCCTGTAGTTATGTTAGTAACCTGGGTGGTACTACCCAGATATGCTCAGAGGTAATACAATATGTCACACAAAATATAAAACACACAGACATTGCCATCATCCTAGTGGACAGGTTCAATGCTGCCTTCTCTCCCACCACACCAAAAGGGAACATATGTCTCGCATCACAGTGCTTCCCCCCCTGACATCACAGATGCTCAGGTAAGAGATGCCCTTCCCAAAGCAGTAAACACTGCATCAATGGGACCAGACAGTGTCCCAGGCTGTGTCCTACATGAACCACAAGAAGAGCTACACCCAGACATAACACCACTGTTCAATCCCAGCCTTAATACATGATATGTGACCAGAGAGTGGCATACAGCAACAGTGGTCCCTCAACATGCAGGTGGTGCCGTCACGGATCCTGGACACTACTCACGCCATATGTCTGACTAGCTTTGTCTGCAAAGCTATGGCAAGAATCATCAAGAACCTCACATATCTAGATATTGTGGACCTACAGACATGTCACCATACACAGTTTGGCTTTGTCAATGGCAAATCCTGCCTATCAAACCTGTTTGCTTTGTTTGAAACAGTCACCAAGGCCACTGTCAAGGGGTAGGAGGTCCACACAGCCTACCTGGACCTTGCATAAGCCTTGGATACAATACCCCACTTGTGCATTCTAGGAAGCCCACCAGTGTACATATTAACCCCTATGTCACTATGGGTATTGCACAGTGGCTCAAGGGCAGAACACACATGGTAGAATTGCTGGAGCCATGTCAGCCTCCAACCTGGTACAAGTGGTGTCCCACAAGGCAAAGCCCTAGGGGCTGTCATGTTCATTATATATTTGTCATAGGTACAGGCCAACATGGAAGTACTGTGGCTCAGCACGTCACAGGTGACTGCAGACCGAACACCATAATCAACTCAACAGCTAACACACGCATCCTCCAAAAGGGACTCTTGCAAACACATGACTTGTGCCACAGCCATGGCCTCAACATGAATGACAGAAAGAGTATAGTCATCCCCTTTGTCAAACAGTAAATGACCACAATGTACCACATATGTGTTAATCCAGTAAGTGCAGACCTAGGAATTATGGACCTTGGGGTACGCAGGTTGATAGCATCCTACCATTTGACAACAACATGGACAAAGTGGTTAGGTAAGCATGTGATATGGGCCACATCATCATGGGATCCACATGTAGGCCAGGGAAGGACATTGTGCCCTTTACTCATCCCTCATCATGCCCATAATTGACTATGATGAACCTGTCGGCATGCACCTTACCAGACACCTGCAGCAACTGGGGCTACCACATATGTACCTCGACAAGGTGATCAAAGTGCTCAAACAGATGCCACATACTGACTGGTTAAAGTAGCAGCAGCTCTACTCAGTGACATACTGCCTCTTCATAGGCAATCTGTGCCTTACATAGAAGGCCAGGTCATACCCTCACGTAATGGCCATGCTGCATCTCAGAATATCCAGATCCCACCAGGATACACGCTGGAAATACATGAACTTCAGGAGTGATATACATAGGACATGGTGGAGGGGCACATTCACAACTCAGAGGCACCCTTCATTCCTGATTATTATCCCAATAGAGGTTAGTGGACTGACTCAGTGACTATCCTCAAGAGCGATATTAATGACTGGATGTGACATTGTAGGGTTACCCTGGGTATCACTTATGTGTCACTGTGAGAAAGAGGCACAGTATACTAACCTTGGAAAAGGGCATAGCAAGACAGATTCACAATGCATGTTGAAAGGCACGCACATTCTGGCTAGGTGGATACATGCCCTGGGCAGATATCCCTGTACGAACCTATGGACCTATGTCTCTTTTCACCATTGGCCCTATGTGCTGTCAATCACCAATGTAATCTCAATACTCTGGTAGCATGTGCAAAGGTCAGTTGTCAGTCACCTCTATGGTACAGTTGTGGAATATGTGTGTCATGTAGTAATGTCACAGCTGCCACATGTACACAGTCAACCCTATCCCCTACCCATTGATGTACATCACATGTATGAGATGGAAACACATGGCCAAACTGTAACAACAACATACAAGTCAGTCAGATGCATGGACACATATGACTCAGTCATTGTCCATGCCACCACAGCTGATGTGGGATGTCGCTCACTGGGATACGTGATAGGGAACATGGAAGGGATCACTGAGCAAGTGACACAGGCTGGTAGACCCCTGACCTTGGTTGGCATCAGACCCTCACCAGGGATTCCGACAAATTACTGAATGCTAATGAATAAGTGTATCTACAACACCCTAGCTGAATGGTTCTTAGCATGCAGTCACTGCATTGCTATGGAATACTGTCTTACCACTCCCACAACAGGTGAAAACATGCAGCTCCTGTACATTAACAACATGTAGACCTTATGCCCCAGACCAGGTGTGCATCCTCACTACTAGGCTGATAGCATCTACATCTCACACTGTATATACACATCCCACATGCAGCATCTGCACAGAAGACCACGGTCATAATGTTACCCTGTGCAAATACCATGTATTCACATGTGGCAGGCATCACACATGGTAACTATTGAAAGTCACAGGTACATATGTGTATTTGGCACACACATACATCATGTGTTCATTGCCATAACCGTGTAATCAATGTCATGCATTATTGTGAGGGACAACCCACATACATGGGCATTCTGTGTGTGCACAACACACATGGCATGTCTGTAATCAAAAGCCATACATAATTGTGATATCGTTTAGAAATGGGTATGTGCATCCTGTAGTGTGTTTTCCCAGTTGCCAAAAGGGATATATCAATCATACACAGTTACCCCCGTACACACACACTTGTCATCTGCTGGATTCAAACCCCTACCTAACTATGTTAAGACACTAGAGACGGACGATTAGCAGCGCTATTCGCATTACTGGGGAAAGTCCTTTCCCCTGATATACTTATAGGGTGCTGACATCATCAGAGTTTAGAAAGTGGAATGATCATCCTGTGGTGTGTTTTCCCAGTTGCCAAAAGGGATGTTTCTTTCATACCCACACACTTACCCCCTTCACACACACTTGTCATCTGCCGGATTCAAACTCCTACCTAACTATGTTAAGACACTAGAGACGGACGCATTAGCACAGCGCGCTATTCGCATTACTGGGGAAAGTCCTTTCCCCTGATATACTTATAGGGTGCTGACATCATCGGAGTTTAGAAAGTGGAATGATCATCCTGTGGTGTGTTTTCCCAGTTGCCAAAAGGGATGTTTCTTTCATACCCACACACTTACCCCTTCACACACACTTGTCATCTGCCGGATTCAAACCCCTACCTAACTATGTTAAGACACTAGAGACGGACGCATTAGCACAGCGCTATTCGCATTACTGGGGAAAGTCCTTTCCCCTGATATACTTATAGGGTGCTGACATCATCAGAGTTTAGAAAGTGGAATGATCATCCTGTGGTGTGTTTTCCCAGTTGCCAAAAGGGATGTTTCTTTCATACCCACACACTTACCCCCTTCACACACACTTGTTATCTGCCGGATTCAAACCCCTACCTAACTATGTTAAGACACTAGAGACGGACGCATTAGCACAGCGCGCTATTCGCATTACTGGGGAAAGTCCTTTCCCCTGATATACTTATAGGGTGCTGACATCATCGGAGTTTAGAAAGTGGAATGATCATCCTGTGGTGTGTTTTCCCAGTTGCCAAAAGGGATGTTTCTTTCATACCCACACACTTACCCCCTTCACACACACTTGCCACCTGCTGGATTCAAACCCCTACCTAACTATGTTATGACACTAGAGATGGACGCATTAGCACGGCGCACTATTCGGATTACTGGGAGAATCCTTTCCCCTGATATACTTATAGGGTGCTGACATCATCAGAGTTTAGAAAGTGGAATGATCATCCTGTGGTGTGTTTTCCCAGTTGCCAAAAGGGATGTTTCTTTCATACACACTTACCCTCTTTCACACACACTTGCCACCTGCTGGATTCAAACCCCTACCTAACTATGTTATGACACTAGAGATGGACGCATTAGCACGGCGCGCTATTCGGATTACTGGGGAAAGTCCTTTCCCCTGATATACTTATAGGGTGCTGACATCATCAGAGTTTAGAAAGTGGAATGATCATCCTGTGGTGTGTTTTCCCAGTTGCCAAAAGGGATGTTTCTTTCATACACACTTACCCCCCTTCACACACACTTGCCACCTGCTGGATTCAAACCCCTACCAAACTATGTTATGACACTAGAGATGGACGCATTAGCACGGCGCGCTATTCGGATTACTGAGAGAATCCTTTGCTCCAATATACTTATAGGGTGCTGACATCATCAGAGTCTAGAAAGTGGAATGATCATCCTGTGGTGTGTTTTCCCAGTTGCCAAAAGGGATGTTTCTTTCATACACACTTACACACACACTTACCCCAATTAACACACACTTGCCACCTGCTGGATTCAAACCCCTACCTACCTATGTTATGACACTAGAGACGGACGCATTAGCGCAGCGAGCTATTCGGATTACTGAGAGAATCCTTTTCTCCAATATACTTATAGGGTGCTTACATGATCAGTGTCTAGAAAGGGGGACGACCATCCTCTGGTGTGTTTTCACATTTGCTAGGGGTAACATTTGGACCAAGTGTGTGAGCATGCCCAGTTCAGCCTTCCTGTGGCATGTTGTGTGAAAGATGTCTCATTTATCTAAGTGTGTGAGCATGCCCAGTGTGGGCTTTACATATGTTGAACTCTGCAGCCCATCACATTTGTGGATGAGTGTGACCTTCAACAAATACCTCCAGTTTATGGTTGTGTGTTCTGTGCCATGTTGTGTAGTTACTGTCCGAATGCTTTTTGTGTGAACAAAACTGGGAGTATACTGTGCCTGCAGGTTTTGCATGGGATACTTTGCACACAATTGTCAACATCCGTTCATACTGACCTAACACTGTAGCACTGTCTAGTGTAGTGTTTCAGTACTTTCACTGTGGTGGTCAGTATCCTGGGCTTCAGTCCTATCACTGATTTACATTTCCATAGTGTGCACAACAGGCTGGTTAAGGTCCAGTTGTGCACATCTGCACAAAGGCAGTGCCTCTACAGACCCTGTTAATTGCTGCCCCATAAGCTTAACAAGTGTAGTCTGCAAATCTATGGAGAGGATCATAATTGAGCTCATAAACAATGATATAGGGGACATGCAGACATTGTACCCATCCCATTTTGGCTTGGTCAGGGGCAGATCATGCCTTTTGTACTGGGTTGACATCTTCAAATTGGTCACTTAGGCCATTGTTGGGGAAAGGCAGTCCATACAACCTACCTTGGCCTTGCTAACACTTTCAACACAATACCCCACTCAGGTATTGTGGAAAGACCTCACAACTGAAATGTAAACCCATATGTCACAAGATGGGTTGCAAACTGGCTTAAGGACGGGACCCACAGGGTTAGAGTTGCTGGCACTATGTTAGACTCCAGGCTGGTCACAGGTGGTGTCACACAGGGCTCAGTCCTTGGCCACCATTGTTTGTCATGTACTTCCCATGAGAACAGGCCAACATGGGAGGACTTTGGATGACAATGTTAGCAGATGAGTGCACACTGGGCACCATAGTAGACAGTGCATCACACACAGATATCCTTCAGAAGGGACTCACAGTAACTGATAGCTGGTGCCAGGGCCATGGCCTGAAGTCAGAGTGCACAACATGTGTAGACATACCCTTCAGGAAAAGCAAGGTGACCCCAAGCTACCATATTGGTGGCAATCCTCTAAGCACAGAGGAGGTTATCACGGACCTGGGGACCCAGGTTGACAGTCGCCATTCTTCTCAGACTCACATTGCTAAAGTGGCTAGAAGACCTTCTACATTGCCCACCTGATAAGGATGGGATTCACATCCAGATCTAGTGGGTCATTGTTCCCCTGTACTCTTCAGTTATCAGACCGGTGATCAAGTCAAATGCCCTATTCTGGCTGTATCTCACCCAACATCTGCAGCAATTGATGACACCCTGACTGTCCCCCACCTAAAGGATCAAGGAACCACAACAGCTGTCACATGCTGCCAGATTGAAGATACTCACACTCTATTCACTCACATACCGTCTGCTTAGAGGTGACATGTGCCTGACATGCGAGGCCATGTCCAAACAGAGATTAATGGACATGCTCCACCTCAGACTCAGAAGATCCACCTGAACCACTAGTGCAGGTGACTGACACCTTAGCAGGGATGTATGTTGGACATGTTGTAGGGATGGAGTTATCACCGGAGACTCCTATGCTGTGGAATACAATCCTGGTCCATTTGAGGCAGAGCACCTTGCTGGCTGTGTTCAAGAGGTATCTTGACCTAATGCTAGTCGGAGAATGTGTTTGTCCATCAACACATTGTAAGCGTTGTTTGACATGTCATATGTCTTGTTTAGTATACTGTGCCTCTGTCTACCTGTGACATAACATTGATACCCAGGGTAAACCTCCCATCTCCCATCCACTCATTAGGATTCCTGTTGAGGGACTCAACCAGTGTCTTTATGGACAACCTGTAGTGTTAGTTTACTCATGTGTGGGGTGGCCTCTGTGTTTTGGATAATGCAGTACAGCCTGTCCTATATATGTCAGTGCTGGGGTTCAGGTCCCTCATGTGCATATCTCCTGCCATTCACATTGTACAAGGTACGGCATGTGCATTGCTGACAGCTTGGACATGGCTTTCTACATCAGGCACAGCTTGTGTCTGGGTGGCCAGCATGGCAGTGTGTGTAACTGCATTCTGTTTAATCAGGCGACACATTACATGTGTTCCAGCTCTTTGATACTCCTGGTGAGGTACTGTTGTGGACTTTACAGTTGCTGAATCTATCTGCTGAGGTACACCACACAGGCGCTGTTGTGGTCATTTGTAATGCTGCTGAAAGATAACTGCAAAACCACAATGACCTCCCCTTAGCTAGATGTCATAACCCTCATGATTAGGTTGGTATATGGATTGTTGCTGTTAACCCTACAGCCACATTTTTGTCCAATGCAGGATATCTATCACCTTGTGTCCCCCATTCTGGCATTACATGTTAGGAATGTCATGGGTCGACACCTATGTGGGAATTGGTGGTCACTTACTGGATTATCCACAGAGGCTGACTATACTGTTTTCACCATTTAACATGCTGACATGGCTATGGCACCAGCTGTCTGTTTCTATGTGGCCCTTTTATGGGATGCTTGTGTCAGCTGGTGTATCAGATATGTCAGGCGGCTTGTTGTCCTCTACAAACATGTTCCAGCACAGTCCTTACTTGTTGGCCTGTACCTATGGGGCATATATACCAGATGGTGAAGGTCCCAGGACCAAGCTTTGTGGGATGCCTGTTATATGTGGTTTGTAGTCTGACATGGCTGCTGCATGTCTGACCATGTCAGTTCTGTCGTTGGTCTGGTTTGCAAACCCTCCCATGACATTGGGGTGTATATATCAGCTGGTGAGCAAATCTATACGGAACACATAGGGTATTGTACAGAAGGCTTTGCAAGGTCCGCTACACTGTGTGGACCTCATTGCCCTCATCACTGACTTCAAGTACTGTTTCAACTGAGTCACACATGTTTAGGGTGGGGTCTGCACTTTGTAAACCCACACTGGGTAGGGTCGGGTGTCAATAGATCCACAATATCATTATGTCTGTGGTACATGCTGGTCCTTTCCATAGCTGTGCAGACCAAAACTCTCATGATTCTGTGGTGGTTGTTTTTCCTATCCATTCAGGAGACACCTTTGTTGAGAACACCCACTGTTGTTGTACACTGCTCTTTGGGTACCCTGTGGTAAGGGTGACATAATGTCAGGGAGGCGGCAGTCTGCTGGGGAAGGTATTTGGCATTATGGGGGGGGGGTTTGCACTGCACATGTCAGGATGTATGTTGGCCATACCTGTGTGTGTCTGGTATGTTGTTTGTAATATCGGTGTGATCCGGAGCATATCCAGGAATCAACAACATGCTTACTACCATCATTTGCAACAGCCTTGGGGTTATCTGTAGTGTCCTGTACAATCTGTATCATAATGGGTTCATACTAGGCTACCCCCTAGGGCATCTGTAAGCCTGCATGTCCATTTTGTTTGATGGATTCTGGGGAATTGTTTACACCTGTGTCAGTGCTAGTATGATACCAGGGGTATAGTGACAAACAGCTCAGAAGCTGACTTCACACTTCTTCGGACTGAGATGGTATCCATTAAGCCCACTGGGCCAGTGGAAACCACAACACACAATGGTGACTCCTGCACAGACACTTTCTACGGACATCTCCGAGTAAGCATGGACCATGCAATCACAAATGAGAATGACACCTTCACCACCAAGGAAAGTGGCCTGTCTGGTGGACCCCAGCCATAAACAAACTGTATAACAGATGAAGGATACTAATGCAAGACAGAGCTACATCTCCAGAATGTAAGGCAGCTGTGATCAGCAGTAGTAGAAAGCTACATTCTCACATAAAGACACCCAAGTTCAACTTGGGGACATAAATCACCACAGACGATGAAGGTAACCACACTGCTTTCTTCAGTTATGTCTGACGCCTGGGTGGGAACCCTCATATATGCTCAGATTTGGTACACAACAACTTATATCCCAGGGACCTGACAGATATTACTGACACCCTGGCAGACCAGTTCAGTGCAATGTACCCTCCCTCACCCCCAAGACATGATAGTTATCACAGCTGTATGTAACCTCACTGTCATCCTGGATGTCCATGTGAGAGCCGAGTCAGCAAAGGCAGTACACAGCATCAATGGGACCTGATGGTATCCCCAGTTGCATGCTATGTGAACTACAGATGGAGATAAACCTGTATATGCAGATCCTATTTAACCTTAGCCTTGCTACAGGATCTGTACCTGAACACTGGCGACGCAACAGTGGTCCCACTCCACAAAGGAGATGCCTCCACAGACCCTGGCAGCTACCACCACACAAGCTTAAACAGCCTTGTCTGCAAAGCTTTGTGAAGGGTCATTATGGAGCTTCCACACAGAGACATTGGTGTCCTACAGACCCTTGATCACACCCAATTCAGCTTTGTACAGTGCAGATCCTGCGTTTTGCACCAAGTTGACTACTTTGAAACTGTCAGTAGAGCCGTTGATGAGGGCTACACAGTCCACACAACCTACCTGCGCTTGGCTAAGGCCTTTGACACAATACCCCACTCAGGCATCATAGACAAGCTCAACAGCTGAGATATAACACCATATGTCACAGCATAGGTTGCAAAATGGCTCAGAAACAGAACCCAAAATGTCAACATTGCAGGTGCCTTGTCAGGTTCGAAGCCAGTCACAAGTGGTGTCCCACAAGGTTGTGTCCTGGGACCTCTCTTATTTGGTATTTACTTTTCAGATGTGAAAGCAAACATAGGAGGGTTGTGGCCGACAAAGTTTACAGATGACTGCAACCTGGGCACCATAGTGAATAAATCAGCCAGCACACACATCCTACAGACTGCCGTCACACTGACAGATAGCTGGTGCTGGACTCATGGCCTAAAACTGACTGCGACTGATGTGTAGCCCTCCCTTTGGGAGGAACACAGTACCCACAGATCTGTACATAGACAGCAACCCAATGAGTACAGGAAACAAATCAGACAGCTGGGGACACATGTAGATAGTGACATCTCATTTGACACCCATGTTGCCAAAGTTGTTTGACAGACTTTCTATCTTGGCCACCTTATCATGGAGGGTATTCCATCCAGACCATAGGAGGTCATTGTACCACTATACTTCTCCCTTATCAGGCCCATGCTTGAATACAATGCCCCATTTGGTATGTACCTCAACCAGCACTTGCAGCAGCTGGAGAGACCCCACAAGTACCTTACCATGATGATCAGGGATCTACAACACATGTCATACACTTCCAGAATAACTAAAAACAAGCTTTTTTCAGTGTCATACCACATACGTACAGGTGACCTATACCTGACATACAAGACCATGTCCGATCAGGATTTGGTAGACATGCTCCACTGCAAGCAATCCACATCCACCAGAAACATGGGAGCTAAAGATTTGAACCTCAGCACATACATGTATAGGACATGCTGAAGGATCAGAGTCATAACTCAGAGGCATCTCACACTCTAGCAGAGTATCCCAGTTCATGTTAGACAGAGTACCTCACTGACTCTCTTCAAGAGACATCTGGACAGCTGCATGTGGACAGGGGCACAGACTGGACAGAGGCATAGTCACATTATTCAATTATGTAAGGTGGTCATAATGTGTCACTACTAAGTCAGAGGCACAATATTTCGTATCTATGCAGTACACATATTACCACTATGAGGGGTGGCAATAGCAATATTCATCAGGGACACCCTCACCTCATGGTTGGTGGCAACACACAATGCATTGTACACCATCCCCGTGCAATTAACCATAGGCAAGACTGCTCTGAAGTTTGTAGCATGTTACAGGCCATCCTCTGGAACTCAGGTACCTCACAGAGCTTTCATGAAAACAGTGGCGGGATACATGTACCTGCAAACACCATCACACTGGGTGATCCCAACTATCCAAATATAGACTGGGATCAGTACTACAGCCACAACACTCTAGCCCACAGGTTCCTAGAGTTCATACACTCACATGCCATGGAAGAACTAGTCACCATCCCCACAAGAGGAGACAACATAGTAGATCTCATCATCACAAACATGGGCTCACAATGTTCAACACCAGAGGTATACCCATCATTGGTGAGATCAGATCATGACCTACTCTCAGTGGAAGTCCACATCCCACCTCCACCCCAGATAGAAAAGACCACAGTGCAGAACCTCTCAGAAGCCGACTACACACTTCTAATGACTGTTGTGGTCTCTTTCAAAGACCCAAGCCAGCAGACACCATTACCCAAGCCACTGTATCACTTACAACTGCCTTCTACCAGCACCTTCAAGACTGCATGGATGAGGCAATCCCAAACAAAACACAGACTCGTTGTACCAGAGGCAAGCGTCCAGTGTGGTGGACCTCAGCCATAAACAAGCACTACAACACAAGGAAGGAGGTACTACAAGATAGAGCGGTATCCGTGGAAGGGTAGACACCCCTGCTCAATATAGGTGAAACACTGAGTTCCCCATGAAATCATCCAAGGCGAATATTGGGAGTAAACCCACTAAGGGCTCACGGGACAACAATGAGGCCTTTTATAGATATTACACACCTGGGAGGAAACTCCCAGATATGCTCAGAATAGGCTCAGAATGCTGTAAATATCACTGAACCTACAGACATTGCCAACATACTGGCTGACAGGTTCAGTGCAGATTTCTCCACCCACCCCTCCACCACAACTGGAGAGATATGTATGAAAGAGGATTGTAGCCCCAAACATCTCAAATGCTCAGGTGGGAACTGCTCTATCCAAGGGAAAGGACGCAGCATCCATGGGACCAGATGGTGTCCCTGGTTTTGTGCTCCATGAACTCACTCAAGAATTAAACCCGCAGTCAGGGCAGCTGTATGATCTTAGCCTCAACTCAGGATATGTTCCCAAGGAGTGGCATATGTCAATGGTGGACCCACTTCACATGGGGGTGCCTCCACCGACCACGGAAACTACCATCCCATCAGCTTGACAAGCAGGGTCTGCTAAGCTATGGAGAAGATCATAATGGAAGTCAAAGATGAGGACATAGGGGACTTGCAGACATTAGATCCAACCCAGTTAGGCTTTGTTGAGGGCAGATCATGCCTTTTAAACTTGGTTGACTGTTTCATAACAGACACCAAGGCCATTGACAAGGGCAAGGCACTCCACACAGCCTACCTTGACCTGGCAAAGGCTTTCAACACAATACCCCACTCGGGTATCATTGAAAACATCACCAGCTTAAATGTGAACCCATACATCACAAGATGGGTTGCAAACCGCTACGTGACAGAACAGACAGGTTCAGACTTGCTGGTGCCATGTCACACTCCACAACTGTCACAAGTGGTGTCCCACAGGGCTCAGTCCTGGGCCCACTATTGCTCAGCATCTACTTTTCAGAAGTACAAGCAAACACAGCAGGATTATGGCTGACAAAGTTTGAAGATGACTGCAGACTGGGAACCATAGTTGGACACCCATCTGACACAGACATCCTTCAGAAGGGTGTCATAGACACGGATAACTGGTGCCAGAGCCATGGCCTTACATTACACACTAAACAATGCATAGCCATACCCTTTGGGAAGAACAAGGTTACCACTAGTTCCCATGTAGGTGGCAATCCTCTAAGCACACAGGAGGTTATCAGGGACCTGGGCACCCAGGTTGAGAGTAACCTTTTGTTTGACACTCACGTTGCCAGGGTAGTTAGGTAGAACTTCTACATTGCCCACCTCATCATGCAGGGATTCACATCTAGATCCAGGGAGGTCATTGTTCCCCTGTACTCTTCACTCATCGGACCATTGATTGAGTGCAATGCCCCATTCAGCATGTATATGACCCGACACCTATGGCAATTGGATGGGCCCACAAATTCCTCGACAGGAGGAGAAAGGGTCTCAAACATATTTCTTATGCTGCCCGACTGGAGGGATTCCAGCTTGATTCCGTGACTTACCGCCTGCTCAGAGGTGACCTGTGCCTGACATCCAAGGCCATGTCCAAACCTGAGTTAATGTACACGCTTCACCTCAAGACCTCTACATCCATCAGAACTACAGTGGCAGGAGATTTAAACCTCAACACAGATATTAATAGGATGTGCTGGAGGGACAGATTCTTCAACCAGAGAGTCCCTATGCTGTGGAACAACATCCTGGTACATGTGAGGCTGAGTACCCCACTGGCTTTGTTCAAGTGAGATCTTAATCAATGGATGGGAGATTGCAGGTATGCCCCAGGGATAACCTCAGTATCACTGCTTGTCAGAGGCACAGCAATATAATGGGCAAATTATCCGTCAGAGTGAAGGTGCGGCAGACTCCACGGAACTCTGGTCTAGGCTTATAAATGCCCTAGGGCAGATAGCCTAGTATGAACCTGTGAACCTGTGAACATAGGCCTGGGGCAGTTGCTGCTATTAGGACAGTGGTCTGCAGCAAGCTATATAGTAGTAGTCAGTTTTAGCCATTGGTGTTTGACCATGGCTAATGCATGTTGCTTCTTGTTGTGGTAACAACAGGGGTGTGTGGTTATCCATGCCATTTATTGGTAGTCACCCTCATTTTGTATCTTGTTCCCTGTTTTTGCACATGTACATCACTGTATGAGGTGTGACCCTGGTAGTGTCAGGGTGCTGATGTGCTTTGACCCTGTTTTCTATTACAGCACTGATATGTGCATTCCCTATACTGTGTGCATTTACACTGCACACATCTTGCTGTTTATACCTTTGGCATTGGGTAGCATTACATCTAGGTTCCTATCCCTTGTGATACCTATGAGGTGGGTTTGTGTTTTTGTGGTTTATGATTGGTGAGGGTGGATGTTAGTCATGGTCCTCAGGTGTGCATATGATACATGGTATTACATTACTTAACACATGGCATTCATGCCTCGGGTGGTGCTGCAGGGCTGCCTCTGTCGGATGCACATACTACACTACATTTGGAAGCAGGTTGTGTCATGTTAGGCATCCCTGTTACTGTATGAGTGAGTCAGAGTGGGTATCGGTCCCAGTGTTCCTACTGACCAAGCATATGTGCTATGCGTTGCCTCTTTGCCAAGGCCAGGGCATACTGGGCACGCCTCCTTCTGCCTACTGGGACAAGGTCAGGTTGTTCCTCCTCCAAGTCACCCCCTGCCTGTGGTGGCCTTGGCAATGGTGGGGGGATGTTTGGCCCAGCCCTGTGCTGGTCCTGCTGCAGCTGTTTCGCAGGATCATATTATGTAGCATAGCACATATCATGATCATTTGGGTACATGTAGTTGGTGTGTACTGCAAAGCTCCACCAGACGTGTCCAGACACCGGAACCGTGACTTGAGCAGCCCAAACACACGCTCTATGATATTACATGTTTGTGCGTGTGCCTCATTATGGCGTTCCTGTTCGGGTGTGTGTGCATTTCTGATGGGTGTCATCAGCCACGGCTCGAGTGCATAACCAGCATCCCCCACTAGGTGTCCATGTGGGAAGTCCCCATTGGCAAATGATTGGTACAGCTGCGTCAGATGCCAGATGTGGGAATCGTGGTAGCTCCCAGGGCAGCCAGCACACACATTCATTATTATGCCCTGGGCATCACACACGACCTGGCAGTTGATGGAGGGGTATCCCTTGCGGTTAATGTAGACTCTACCCGCTCACCGGCTGGTGCCTTGATGCGTATGTGCGTGCAGTCTATTGCACCCAGCACCTCAGGGTATCCCGCTATTTGCTGGAAGAGACGATATTGCTGGACACAACCTCACGGTCACTAGGGACATATATATGATCACTGACATGTGGTGACATGGCATCCAGGAACTGGTGCAGTACCCTGGAGGCTGATGCCTGTGATATCCCCATCATATCGCCAGTTGGTCTCTGAAAGGTACCTGTTGCTAGTATTCTTAGGCCAACACATACCTTGGTTTCCACTGGGATGGGTTCCCTCTGTTGGTTCTGTGTGTGAGGCGTGGCCTGCACAGCTCAACAATCTGCTGCAGGAGCTCTCTGTCCACTCTATAGCGCTCTACTATCTCCAGCTCATGTAACCCATGGTAGGTGACCCTAGGCCTGTATACTCTTCTCCTTCTCCTCACTCTGGGTTGTCTGTCAGCATCTGCATTATCACCACCCTCGGCAATTCGCCTATGTCTGATTATAACAGCTATGGCAGCCCCTAGCATTTCTGCTCTGAGTTCAGCTTTTTCAGGTTTCAACTCTGATAGCTTAGTTTCTGGCAGTATCTCTTGTGAGAAACAGCCTGCACTGCTCTTTGTTGTGTTTTAAGTGCTGGGTTGGGCTTCTAGTCTGCCTGTGTAATTGCCTGCTTCTAATTGTTTCCACCAATTAACTTTAGTAGTATCTTCTGGCAGTTTCCCTGTATTTTGGTTGTTTCCTATTTCCTCTCTGTTTCCTGAGGGGGAGCAATGTGCACACCGGCTTAAACACGCTCACAGTAACTTAAACGCGTGTACACATCCCTACACGGTGTTACACGCACGCACATCCTTACACGGTGTTAGCTAGGCTGATTCATGCTAAAACGCGCGCACACCGCCTTACACACGTGCACGCCCGCGCAAACCATTGTAAACAGTTTGCAACGCGCTCCCACATGTTGAACCTGCCTTACACGCGCGCATGCACGTATTTCAAGAAACTTAGAGTGTAGGGATAGCGTATGCCCTCAATTTCTTGACATTCCCAGTGTTCTGTTGGGACACACCTCCCTCCCTGGTGTCTGTCTGTCATCTCTTACCTTACATTGCCCTCCAATCTGGTACATTTCTTTCTATCCTTCCCCATGATGTCACCTACCTCTTACTCTGTTCCTCCCCTTCTCTAACTCTTACACGACTCAGAAAGTGCTCATTACTTATGTGGCAGTGTGATTCAGTATTGTAAGCCTCATTTACATAGGATTGCCTAGTAATGCTTAGTTACATATCTTACACGGAGCTTCCCCTTGACAACCACTAAACGGAGGCCATATTGTTTTGCTCTGCAAGTCCCTCCATTGACATTTCATGTAATACATAAATCCCACAATTGTGGGCTTATAAGCTTCGGTTTTCAGTTTTAGGTAGCGCACCCGTTTGCGGGTGTGCGCTACAGTTAAACACATAAATCCGTGAAAAAAAAGTTATATAACTTTTTTTTGCAACACTTTCATGCCATTGGCCACATATTTGGCCATTGGCATGCTTAATATAACAAATGCACCCTTTATTTGGAGCTGACATAGCTCCGTTTTTAATTTTGCAGAAATGTACTCAGTTGTCAGCTGAGTACATTTCTGAAGTTAACACGTCCGTTACACGGACTGGTTTGGGCTTAAATGGATCGCTCACATACCTCATTTGCATACCTTGGCGCTGCAAATGAGGTATTGAGCATTTCCCCCCCGTGTAAGAGACGTGTTAGCTGTCTCTTACACGGAGATTTGGGCTGTTGCTGAATCAGGAGGCTTACACGGAGGCTTACACTACTCTTGAACTCCGTGTAAGCCTTCCTGAATCTGGCCCATATATCTAAACTTATGGTAACTAGTTTAGCGCTTTCACGAACAGAATGTTGGCTTCTTCAGAACTAGTTAATCTTGTTAATCAGATGTTTAAATAACTTTTTTGGCGCCATGTTCTGACTGCCATTCTTAAAGCAATATTTACTTTTTACTGCCTGAACAGAATTCAATTTATTAATATACACTCTTCTTGTGTTTCATACCTAGAACTAATTTCTGTGTAGTTTTATTAAACGTCTGTTAACAGTATCAAATGTTCACCATACAAAAATGTAAACAGAAATAAATTTATATTAAAAAATTATATATATGTTGAAAAATTATTTGCACAGGGTTGTTTTAAATATATAAAAAATATAAAACATTTTTGATTAAACAATGTGTTTTTTATATGTTAAAAAATATATATATATATATATATATATATATATATATATATATATTTATTAAAAATCTCTGTTCTTGTCTATCAAATACCATAAATTCCAAGAAAAAACAACGAGCATCATTTCCATGTTCCAATAATATTATGTTCATGTCTCTTAAAACTAATTCTGACAGGTCACCATACCCAAATTCAATACCACCTACTATTCTTGATTTCCAAGTACCTAAGTACTACGTTCTCATTTTTTTATATTATTATTGTTTTGTCATTTTATTCAACAAAATAGGTTTTGTTGATATATTATCATTTAGTCCTGGTGTATTGGAAGCGTCTGTGAATAATTGCCACCAAATTTCTCTGTAGCTCAAAATCTCCTTCCTATTACCTCCCTTGGGGTTGTGTTTTATGTGTTCCAAAATAGCAAATCTAAATTTATGCTCTGTCCCTAGCTTTTTAATATGTATGTGTAGTGCGTTATTTTCATCTTTTCTCTTAATACTATAAAGATGATCCAATAGGACAGGGGGACGGAGGGTGGGATGCAAGAAAGAAGCCGAGATGAAGACAACTAACTAATTCCCAGATTTGAATCTCATTTTGGTGTTGTTTATATTGTCCAAAACTAACTCCCTTACCTCAAAACCAAAACAAAACTGGAAAGCAGAACCAAGCTGGATAAAAACGGCACGGACTGTTTTATTCAAGGTAAGCGCTTTCAGCTAAGCAAATGCCCAGCCTTCATCAGACAAAAGTCACTCCACACAGCTCTATTTTTATATAAAAAAGTAGTTCACATTCATTAAACGTTAATAAACCAATCACTGTCATGAATCAATTTAAAATGGTTACACCTGCAATCATCATATTATAAAACCTTCCTTTCTTAATCTTTTTAGTCATTGTCAAACAAATGTTTACTCAAGAAGCACCTATTCATACAAAAAAAACAAATATAAAGTGTATATAATACAACAAAGTTACAAGCTACATTAAAAACCACTCAATAGCATAAAAAACTGAATGCTTAAGGATAGTAAAATAATTAACTATATTATTCAAAGAGAAGCTGTCTCACATTAAAGTTGCTATAAAATGCTATACAAATTGCCAAATAGCATTTACCTAAGAAGAGCTTTAAGTTTAAGCACACACTTTATGGATGCAAAATCATTTAACCCTGGGGGGAGATGAGCACATGTTCTAATTTGCCAGAATAACTCTTGCTCTTCCAGATACAACTGCCAGGGTCCTCCTCTTATATCATTTCTAACCTGGTACAACACACAAAATGCAAAACAATGATCAGGGAAATCTAAAATGTGCCTAGCAAGTGCATTTGTAACTCCCTTACCTCCATAATATATGCGCACTGATTACAATTACCACATTTTTTAGTGGACTTTTGCTGTTTTTCTGTATAGTCACTAGCTTTCAAATCAAATCTGGGAATTGTAACACTAACTTTGTTGTTTATATGGCAAAATGTGAAACATGCCCGGGTTATTATATAGGCAAAACTGAAAGATCTTTTAAGAAGAGAATATACGATCATCTTTATAGTATTAAGATGCCTGCAACTCGGCATCTTAAAACCCTACTGCCAATCATGAGTGGACAGGTGATCCACTGTGGCGACCCCTAACCGGGAAAAAAACAAAAGAAGAAGTGACTAAAATTAAACGAAACTTATCTGCTTGGAGAGACAAAGAGAATAGCATTAAATTACCTGTCATTATTCATAGCATGCAAAGATGCTGGAAAGCCACACAGGCAATGCTATCTTTAGTACAACTAGTAAAACAAAACAAGCAGTTGCAGAACACAAAGCTTCCTACAATTTCTACTACCAAAATTAAGAGATACCTTGCATGGGACACAGGACTCACTCAGGTACAATATATGGTATATAACAAACTGCTACTATTTAACCTACCTCATAAAATTCCTTAGATGTCACGTAAGGCTATTTTGGAATAAATCTTCTTCTTCTGCTTCTTCTTTCAGCTGCTCCCATTAGGGGTCGCCACAGCAGATCAACTGTTTCCATTTCTTCCTGTCCTCTGCATCTTGCTCTGTCACACCAACCACCTGCATGTCCTCTCTCACCACATCCATAAACCTTATCTTAGGCCTTCCTCTTTTCCTGTTACCTGGCAGCTTCATCCTTAGCATCTTTTTCCCAATATACTCTGCATTTCTCCTCAGCACATGTCCAAACCAACGTAATCTTGCCTCTCTGGCTTTGTCTCCAAACCTTCCAACCTGGGCTGACCCTCTAATATACTTATTCCTAATCCTTTCCGTCCTCGTCACACCCAGTGCAAATCTTAATATCTTCAATTCTGCCACGTGAAGCTCTGACTCCTGCCTTTTTGTCAGTGCCACTGTCTCCAACCCATATAACATAGCTGCTTAAATCATTGTTTTATAATGGATCTCTGCTATGCAGCTATTTACAAAATTAGTTCTATGATACCGCTTTTATCTAATCAACATCCATAGGGGACAGCTAAAATTATGGTAAATGCACTAACCTTAGAAGCACTAACATCTTAGGTGACAACAAAGGCATATTTCTTTCACATTCATTTAGTTTAACAGAGATCTGGGACCTCACTTGCATCCACAATGCATACTACACAGATCAATCATGTCTTACTTCTGATTACTCTGTTAATGTTTTGCTCTATCACTGTATAGCATCGGCTCACAAAATCAAATCATGTCCCAACAATAGTAAATGTAAAAGTGGTTCCAAAATTCTTCATAAAACCATCCACAGATCTGTTAGAACTGCATGGTGAAGTATTTTATCAAACTCATTAACAACTATGAACGCAAATGATTCTTTTCAGACTTCTGGAAACATAAATCAAGCAGGAGATGCATATACTAATTCAATTCCTATCTCTAATGGCATTCTACACCTCTGCTGTCCATGGCCCATCTCTAGTAACATTCTACTGCCTTACAACAGTACCAACAGGTTAAAAGATGTCCTGCTGAAAGATGGACATATTAACAAGAAATTATAGAGTTTGGAGCCTGGATATTAACAGCAAAGTTTGATAAAACAGCTGCAAGAAAATCCTGGCTAAAAACAACTTCTGCCCTTTTTCATTTATTCTTTATGACTACTAACTTTTTTAACATACAAATGTTTATATGATGTTACAAGAAGTAATACAACAAAAAGAAGCATATAATAGCCAAACGGACATAGACAGTTCAATGCTCCAGGAACTAGAATAGGAGGAGGAGGTGCTGCCAAATGGCTAATACCTGCACTAACTTTAGGAGGTTACCCAAAGCATTATCTAGGTATAACTTGTATACCAGCATAACTCTAAACAATCAAACAATTTCTAAAGTGTACACTGCAGCCTCAAGAAAGCCTTCTGTAGTATACAGTGCTTTTATTTCAATGCCTTAGGCTCTGAATGCTCTCACCTTAACAGGCTGCTGTGTAAAATGGCATAACATAAAGAGTTAACAAACTTACAAAACCCCACAAATCCTATCTACAGGGCTCACTGCTCAACCTGATACTTGCAAACACATCCTATAGATGATCAGGCCTTTTGTTTCATGTAAGCAGCATGTGTAACCACTGTCTGGTTTTATATGGTTGGTCATTCAAACCTCAAAGCCTTCCTTTTCAATTTATATCAGGACAGTCATTCTCAGAACAAAGGGTGTACAGCCTAAAAGATCAACTAAAATAAAAAGGGTGGACTTCCATTTTTAATGGATAACACCTCAAAATACCCCATCATTAAACTAAGTGTAATACAAGCTAACTTGTTTATTGTCAATTAGATGACTAAGAGGCCAAAAACGCCCTCAACAAATACCTTTAGTATCTAGTGAGATGAAGCTATGGGCTTTATCTATGTATGCATTTATCTATGCACATCTATGAGAGATGGAATGCAAGCCCTTTGAACAACAACATCCTTCAAACATATTTGGTACTAAGAAGAAAAATAAACTAAAGTACACAGGACAGCCTGTATTAGAAATCAGTAGCTTTTATGACATTTTCTCCTGGGCTTTGCTACAGATATATAAAAAAACTTACAGGAAATATAACAAGCAAATCAGATCAATAACACAACAGATCAGGCAGGCTAAATGTAAAGAACTGCCAAAGCATCCTATCTATAGTAAATACTGCTCAAAATACAACAGCAACATCATATAATGGACACAATAAATTAAACAATCAAACCACTCCAGCTTTGACAAGCAACACAGCTCCATTTTCCTTAAGTATGATTTCAACTACAGTCCAATCAGGTGACAGCCCAGCCAATCTAGGTTAATTTAGTGGCTCAGGTAACAGAAGGAGTGGTAGGGTGGGATTGCATTCATTGGTGACACTCCCTAACCATGGTCTATAGAGGGGAGTTGCAATTGGGTTTAGATAATTAGCATGGAGGGAGAGGGAAAGGGAAAGTGGGTAGGGTATATAACCCCCCCTCTGGATGGTAGCACAGATTGCCAAGCCCAAATAAAGGACACCCTTAGGATGCACAAATGGCCCCAGCAAATACAAATATAATCTGGGAGGATGGCTGGTAGACCCACTGTGAATGTTGGGTACTGAAGGCTGGGCCAGATCCATGAAGTCTGACGGGACCAAAAAAAGTATGATTTCAAATACCTTCCTTCCTTCCTTCATCTCAGGAAAATCAGTGGCAAAGCAGTAAGTAAACTCCTTAAAAATAGATCCAACACAACAAAATATCCTCTCCACACAGCTCTTCTTATAATATTTCTTTATAAAGAAAGCTTCTCACCCCTACAATTAACATGTTACTCTCTACCAGCTAAGTACCAAAACAATTTAAACATGCTTTATTTCTTCTATTACCAAAGTCCCACGTGGAGAAAACCAAAAAGACGTTCATCCTATTTCATGAATCTGCCTATCACAAACAGATTGAAAAACTTACGTATAAACCAATCATACACCACATAAACATTGACAGACTTTTAACAGATGCTCAATGAAGGTTTAACAGAGGTTTCAATACTATGTCTTCAATTTACAAGGAAATATGAATAACAGCCTCCACATAGGGGGTGTATTCAAATATATGAATCTGGTCTTCAAATCAGTGAACCATACTCTACAACTTATTAAACTTAAAATTACTAACTATGGACATGGTATTATGAATTGGGTCAATAATTATCTGTGCAACAGAACGTTTACATTGTAGGATGCAGTTCTGCATCAGTTATTGAGGATTTCTTTTCAGGTGCTCCAGAAGATGCAATACAGGTAGGAGACAGCCCTAACTGAGATGAAAACACTATAAACAGAGCACTACCATGTAAAATTCATAATACCTAAAAATCCACTCAGTAATGTAATGTAATTGACTTAGCAAATCAACAGAAATACCTTGGATCCAACCTTATCATTCAGACACCACAATCACAAAGCAACTAATAAGGTACTTCAACAAACATAAAGGAATCTATAGAATATTCGATTTTCTTATCCTGGAAAGAATAAACATTTTAGATGAAATTGTTTTCCTACCTAAGCAAGACTACAATCTACCCATTATTACACTTAAACCCTCACTAAACAAAAACATCCTTCAGACTGCAACAAAAGCAGAAAGCAATAGTACTGCTCCAGGAATGAGCTTTGCAGTCGTATCAGCAGGCTGTGTGTTCAATGATACCCCGAGTGGTTCGTTTATCGTAAATGAAGAAGGGACAGTAAACCCGCTAATGAGAAATTATCGTAGAGCTGGTTTCAATAGTAATTGTGAAGAAGAGATTTTAAATGGTTGTCTAGCCCCTCCTGTTAATCCTTTCAATATGGAAGGAAGTGTTTTGTGTGAAGGAACAACAAACTCTTCTTTTAATATTTAGGAATGTTTTCACCTTTTAGAAAAAGATTTCTCTACATTGAAACGTCTTCAGTGGGATAATTTATTCTTCGAGAATAGTTTGAAAGCAAAACAAGTGCCGAAGGAACTAAGAATTAAAAATTTACCAGCAGGTAGAGATCTGCCTAAAGATCTCACAGAGAAATGGCTTGAAATTAATCAAAAGGTGGGGCTTCAGTACATGGAATTGGTCCGAGAAACTAATAACACTAAAATCAGTGACTTAACTGCCAGAGTGAAAGCAAACTTCAGCGTGTTGAAAGATAACACTTCCTTAGAGAATTTTAACAGTAAGATGAGTATTATATAAGAGAATTTACTCAAACTCAATGAAGAGTTATGTCAAAGAAAAACTAAGAAGTTTGTCAGAGACCAAAATGAATACGCTGGGGGCGTGGCAGCGGCATATGGTGTGAAGCTACAAAGTAATAGTTTGATTAAAGAATCCTATGGAGATGGTGCAGTAATAGAGGATGATGTAAACATTTTAAGAAGGTCTGAAAGACTAAATAATAAAACCAATGGGGCTGAAATTCCAAAGACAACTACTGCTAGTGAAAGAATGGAATCCAGATCCGGACAAGGAACTAAAACAATGGAACAAGCAGTTAGACCAAAAATAAAAGAGGCCAACAAAACCAAACCGACAATAATGGAACCTCAGCAAAAAGGAAATATAATAGTGGAAAATAAACAAGTCATAGATGTGTAGCAAAGAATTGACAACCAAGGGAGATTGTGGGCTCAGGTGATGGCAGATGGAAGTAATGACAAATTTAATTATTCTAATAAACAACAGCAATGGCCACAAAACAACTGGTATGGCAGAAAGGGTCCAGGGAAAAACTGGAACAGGAAACAACAATACTGGAAGACTTAGGTACTGTAAATTTCAAAATTATTAATCTATCCAGTAAAAAACTGTTTTATGAAGACTGTTGTGTGTTAAGTAAAGGGTGGAATTTCGCTCCAGCGCAAAGACCGAATAAGATGGTGATGATTAATGAAAACAGAGATTATGTGAGGAAATTAAATTTGAGCATTTTATTGGTTCACAAATGCAAGGTAATTGTGAAATGCATAAACCGAGTTGTTATAATCCACCATTAATTAAAGAATTAGAAATGTTCCTTAATGTATGTGAATTTCAGATTCTTGAAATGTTAGATAATGACACGAATTTTAGATACTATAATTTAACAAAAAAAGAAAAGGAATGTTTAGATGCTTTAGTCAAGAATGAAGATGTTCTGATTTTAAAGCTGACAAGGGTGGTTCTATGGTATTGATGGATAGAAGTGAATATGAAAATAAAATGAAAGAAATGCTGTCTGATATAAATTTTTATAGACCTGTGAATATGTCAGAAGTAAAAAAGGGATTTTCATTAATTGATTCCTGTGTGGACGAATGGTTCTATACAGGAAGAATTGATGAGAAAACTAAAAGAAACCTATATAACAACAACCCAAAAATAAGCAGGATCTTTAGAATTACAAAGATCCATAAAAACATAGATTCCCCACCATTAAGACCTATAGTGGTGAGTAGAAACAGTAAAATGGAAGGGATGTCAGTGTTTGTTGAAAAGCATCTGCAGAAGGTAGTACCAAAAGGTAAGACTTATATAAAAGATAGTTATGATTGTATAAAAAAAACTGGAAGAGATCCAGGTGTCTGATTCACATATATTGGTTACATTAGATATAAATTCTTTTTATACCATGATTCCAAATAAAGAAGGAATGTAGACAGTAATTGTCCCCAAGTACAGTAGGGTTATTAATGGAGATGATTGATTTAGTTTCGAGCCATTATTATTTAGAGTTCTATGATCAAATACACGTCCAAACAAATGGTGTTGCGATAAGTGCTGCTCTAGCCCCTAGTTATGCTAATGTGTTTATACAAGATTGGGAAATAGCTAATATTTTAGAAAGTGAACACAGTAAACATATAGTCAAGATGTTAAGGTTTACTGATGATGTCCTTGTAGTATGGGATGGTATGGGATGGTACTATCGATGAGTTAAATAACTTTTTAAATTACATTAATAATGTTTGTTCCTACATAAAATTTACTGATAGTTATAATGCAGATAAAATTAATTTTTTAGATTTGACAATATATAAATATGATAAAAATTAATTTCTAAGATTTATAAGAAAGAGTTTCAAAATAATATGTATTTGCATTATTCTACTCTGCATCCTAAAAGAACCAAAGTTAATATTGTAAAGGGACAGCTTAAAAGGCTTAGTAATTTAACTAAAGAAGATGGAGTGTTTGAGCTTGAAGCTTCAATTTTTTGTAAAAGGATGGAAATAAGAGGATACCCACAAGATGAAGTACAAAGATTGTCCACTGATGAATTAAGTAAGAGGAACAATATTGGAAACAATGTTAATACTAATAATATTGGTGATAAAACACATAAAAATTATAGTACAGCATTAGCAATACAAAATAGTACAGATTCGAACACTATAAAAATATAGTGAGGAGAAATGGGGAATTTTAAAAGGAAACAGAGAAATTATGGAGAAAAATGAACCCAGGTTTGTACAGAAAAGGGCTAGAAACTTTAAAGATCTTTTTCAAAGTAAACTGAATAAAGTTAAAGAAGCTGAGGTAAGAAAAGGGATTGTTAAATGTTATAACTGTAATTACTACCAATATTTACTTACTGATAGTTGTGAATTATTAGTGGGGAAAACAGTAGTCCAAGTCCCAGGGAGGTTTACATGTAAATCAAAACATGTTATTTATTTAATGATGTGTTCAGAATGTAGATCATTTTATGTGGGAAGAACAAAGAGAGAACTATACAAAATAATTTATGAACATAATTATGCTATTATTAATGGAGATACAAAAAAATGCTATGAGCAAACATGTCGATAAGAAATGTAAAATCAATTTTAAATGTATAGTTCTGGACACTGTGCATCAAAATATTAAGTCAGTAAATGTTGAAGAAGAACTAGGTTGGCTAGAATATTGTTGGCAAGTTAAACTAAATGCTTGTTTCCCTCCAGGTTTAAATAACAGGGAAGAGTTTGTAATGTATTTAAAAAGAAAGGGGTTGAAGCATTAATGTATGCATGGTCACTATGCATTTTTATGTCACTGTGCTTTTAAATGTTAAAGGGTGTTTTAAAATGTTAATTAATGCAGTATTTAAAGTATATGTGTTTTATGGTAAAGCCATAGTCTGAAGAAGTCTCTTGCATGAGAGACGAAAGTGCTTACTATTGGCTTGGATTGCAATAAATTTCTTCTTACTGACACAGCTTTTTGTTTATTATCCTTCAAAATGCAATAAATAAAATCTGTAGACTTAGCTACATGGTTGACCCAAGAACTCATCATTGCTAACTATTGCAGTGAGCAAACAGTACGTCTGCAGTAGTTCAAAAACTTTCAAAATCCTTCTCACTCCATTTTTAAAGACAGCGTGTGTCATCACTATGACTTTAAGTTATTTGTCATCAAGATAGTGAATACAGTTAAAATGACTTTCCTCTTTTCTAGTTGTGAAACCTTTTAGAACTTACAATTCATAATAGCAAAACATCTTACATAGCGTTTAATGTTTGCCAAAATAGTTCTATATTGAACACATTTAAGACAGTTTCATTGTTTCATGATAAAGGACACAGTGAACATAATTATAGTTTTGACAACAGACAAATTCATTAAATTATGATTTCATCAGTTAAACTAGCTACTGTCCAGTAGTTTGTACCATTGTAAATAAAAAGTAGACAGCACCATTAAACGATTTTCTTTCCATTGCTGTACTGCTTTATCAAACTGGGACTGCAACAAAATTATCTATCCTGTCAGACATGGATTGATGTCTCACAAATAACCTTCACCTACTTGTTAATAAGACATCCCTTCCATCTGAAGTCACAAAACCTTGCGGGAGGTTTGAATATTTCAGGCATACTTCAGATAAATTGGCAGTCAGTTGCATAAGAATAAATGAATCAAGAGATAATATATATCCATGCATATGTATGCAATATTATAATCCTCTCTCTCTCTCTCTTTATATATATATATATATATATATATGTGTGTGTGTGTGTGTGCGCGTGTGTGTTAATGCAGATAATATGAGGACACCATACAGATCCAGAAAGATACAGATATGTACATTCATAGATATATTCACATTTATATCATTACAGCCACGCAACATCTATAACTGTTTCTACAGTTACCCCTACTGATGCCTCTAGGTGGCAAATACTGTTTGTTTGTATTTACATCAATAATTCAAAACCATGCTACATACAAAGTATTAAAGGATTTCATCTTAAAGCTTACATAATGGCAAATACAACTCTATTGATATTTGACCTCTGTCTGATGCAGGTAGAGAAATTAAATTGTTTCTCATGTAATATTTATTTATACTGCCATAAATGTTATGTTTTTTTCTAAATATCTCAGTAGCTACATATCACAGACAGAACTGCTTAGTCCCATATGAAGTTTTTCAAATGGATGAACAAAACGCTGCATACAGTACATGTGTAATTTGAGTGGGTCTGTTGTAAGCTGTTTACACAAAATGTTACAAACGTAATAGTTACTGTGTTTACTGTGACTTATAAAATCTAGTTTAAGACCTGGGACCTAAAGAATACTACCAGTGTAAAAACAGTTTTGTGCTAATGAGCTTGTCATTGGTACATCTTTACTAACTCCTATGGTTCCAGAGATATAAACATGTGTTTGAAATGTGAGGACATAATCTGATTCTATCAAAAAGCTCATGCTCCAGCCATTGGCAGTTACAGTGCAGTCTTCCAGGGCTCCATTAGAAAGAATGAGTTATCATAGAAACTCAGACACTTACATCTATTTTATTTCTATTTCATGACTTGATATGTTTTAGTTGTCTCATATCTGTTGCATTCCATTATACAAGCTGGTTTACATTACTATTTGTGTATCTATGTTCACTTTGAGTTTGCAACCCTACCCAAGCTTCAGCTGTAATAAAGGGGCCAGGTAATGTGTGCTATTCTATAACATTCCAGGTACTGTGGTATATTACCTTTTAATCCATCATTCATATGAAAGCTTGGAGTTACAGGTGCTAAAGGTATTGTGAAAGTTGCATGGTTTCACATCACTTAGAGAAGCGGTATACAGGGACATCACACTGTTACCTTCTGTATTACCCAGGACAGCCTCTTCAGGGTTTTGAAACATTTGGGAGTACACTAGTACCAGCCAGGGTACTCTAACAACAGTTCTCTTCTTTGTATTCTGCTTTGATACATGCCATTTAGAGAATATCCTCATGTCACTGCTATGGGGTTGTCTCTATATATAGATGGCATCACATGGGATAAGATGTTCTTTTATGCTATGTCTAGTAAGCCATTTCAAGCATTATATGGACAGGATTACGATATATTAATGTATGTTGTTGTGCAAAATGGATCCTTTGCTACTCTGAAATAGTCATTTCAGATCTATGCTATGTTGGACTTCAATGTATGACTTAAACAAGATGCACCACCATGCATCATTCAAGAATTTCTCCAAAGTTTCAGATAATCTCAGGCTTATCTCTACATGCTGCATGGAATTAACGGTGCAGTAATGTTTTGGGTATTCCATAGTACATCCCTTATTTGTATTAGAAAGATTTTCATCAGTGCATCTTATGGCTAATTTACCCACAGCAGAACTTGCTTGCAAATCCTGCCCATGTTGAGGATTGATTTCCATGAGTGCTTCAGTTTACCAGATGCTGAAATGTTGTATGAGGATTGGATGAAAATAATTACTTACAGAATCTTGTTAGGCTGGTTAAGACTTAACATTTTTTGATTTGTGAATTAGAGTGAAAGAGTACATATTTATCATTTATCAATGTGCAAAAATGTTGTACATAATAGTGGTTGGAATTTAAGAGGACTCCTTAAACATAGCTGAAGATATGGATTGGGTTACAAGCTGAAAGGTTCATAGGTTCATAGATTCATAGGTTGGTACCAGGCTATCAGCCCTAGGGCCTATACAAGCCTAGCCATAACAATTCCCTGGCTATTTCTTCCCACATTATTTACTTTCCTGGACCCCTGTCTAGCAGGGCGACTGACGTGATCCCTGGGGTGAATTTCCTTTCTCCCATCCAATCGTCAAGGTTCCTCTTGAAGAGGTCCAAAGAGGCACTCTGCTTGACATGTATGGGCAATCTATTCCAGAGTCTGGGGAGTCTCTGGGTCAGGAACCTATCCCTCCAGCATGTTTTGTTTATTGTGATGACAAGGTTTAGATCCCTGGAGCGTGTAGCTCTGAGGGATTGGGATTTCTTTAAGTGTAGCATTTCCAACAGCTTTGGGTTTGACATGGCCTTGTATGTTAAGCAGAGATCACCCCTGAGTAGACGATATGCGACAGAGTATAGCTGGAGTTTTTTAAGGCGGTCAGCGTAGGGCATCTGCTTTAGGCCTGTGATTCTTTTAGTGAGGTATTTCTGAGGCCTTTCCAGTTGTTGCAGATGTCTTGAGAGGTACATACCAAATGGGGCGTTGTATTCTATAATGGGTCTAATGAGGGATGAGTACAGTGGGACAATGACCTCCTTTTTTCTGGATGAAAAGCCCTTTGTGATGAGGTGTGCCACATAGAAGGATTTCCTGACTGTTGTGGTGATGTGATTATCGAAGGTGAGACCACTGTCCACCTGTGTCCCTAAGTCTCTTATCACACTTTCTGTGTTTAGTGTACTGCCACCTATATGGTAATTCATGGATACATGTTTTTTCCCAAAGGGGATAACAATACATTTCTTGGCATTGAGCTTGAGCCCATGGCTCTGGCACCAAGCATCTGTTTCTGTAAGGCCCTTTTGTAGAGTATCCACATAATTTGGCGATTCAATAATGGCTCCCAGTTTGCAGTCATCTGCAAACTTTGTTAGCCAGAGTCCCTTAGTGTTGACCTGTACTTCAGAGAAGTAGATGCCAAACAAGAGTGGCCCCAGGACTGAACCCTGAGGTACTCCACTTGTCACTTGTCTGGAGCTGGATTTGGAGTCGGCTACTTTTACAGTGTGGGTTCTATCAGTAAGCCATTTAGCAACCCATTGGGTGACATAGGGAATAATGCCCAACTTAGTAAGTTTATCTATGATTCCAGAGTGGGGGATGGTGTCAAAGGCCTTGGCAAGGTCTAGATAGGCTGTGTGGACCACCTTACCCTTGTCCATGGCTCTGGAGACTGATTCAAAGAAGTCAATCAGGTTCAGGAGACAAGATCGGCCCTTCATAAACCCAAACTGGGTGGGGTCCAGTGTTTGAAGGTTGCCAATGTCTTTGTTTATAATTCCATGATAATACGCTCCATGGCCTTGCAGATAAGGCTTGTCAGACAGATGGGACGGTAGTTTCCGGGATCCAAGGTGGATCCCCCCTTGTGGATTGGGATAACTGTAGCTCTGCGCCACTCAGTGGGCACGAAACCTGAGGTGAGGCTATGATTAAACATGACACTTAGGTGAGGTGCCAGTTCATATTGTAGTTCATGTAGTACACAGCCCGGGATGTCATCTGGTCCCATGGATGCTGTATTCTTGGCTTTAGAGAGTGCGTTTTGTACCTGTGTGGCCGTTATTACTGGAATTTGGCAATCTTCCGGTATTGAGATGGGCCATTTAGGGGTGAGAGGGGGTGAAGTTGGCACTGAATCGATCTGCCAGGATATTGGCAATATCCTTCAGATCAGTATATTTAATGCCATTCTGTTTTAGCTCAGAGCAGATCTGAGCATTGCCATTTAGATTCTTGACATAGTTATAGAATGCTTTGTGGTTGTCTTTGGAATCTTTGGCAATTTTATTTTCGTAACTAGCTTTGGAGGATTTTATGAGGCATTTCAGTTTCTTACTGAGGCTAGTAAGGGAGTTTTTTGCATCCTGGGATTTTCCTCTTTTCTGCAAAAGTTTCTTCCTTTTGTTGTAAAGTTTGTTTATGGCAGGGGACCACCAGATTGGCTTCCTTCTTTTGGATGAGAGCATTTTGGTTCTATTTGGGATGGCACGATTCATGCATGAGTGGATGTGCTCGTACAGTGCCTTAGTGTAGGATTCAGCAGTTGAACTTTCAGTTCCCATCTGCATGGGTGTCATGAAGTTTGTCACTTCTGACTTGAGTAGTATGAAGTTGGCTTTGGAGAAGTTTTTTGTGGTGGTTTCTTTACTGGGGGGTGGGGGTGGGATGTGGATGTTAAGAGTGATTAGCTTATGGTCAGACCTGACTAACGAGGGGGTGACCATAGGTATGGAGCATTGATTTCCCATGTTGGTAATGACCAGGTCTAGGATATTGGAGCCCCTGGTGGGACTATGAATTAGTTGATCCAGGGCGTTGGAATTTATGAAATCCAAGAACCGTTGCGCAAAGGTGTTGGGACATGAGTAGTTTTCCCAGTTAATGGCAGGGTAGTTAAAATCACCCAGTATTAGGGTGTTTGGTTCTATCTTGATATTTTCCAGTATGTTTAGAAAGGTGTAGTGAGAATCTTGGGGTATGGTGGGGGATCTGTAGCAAGCTACAATTTGGATTGCAGTCTTACCTAGTGTTAGTTGCACTTGGAGAATTTCAGACACATTGTGTTGGCCAACTAGCCTGGTGGTGTGAATATCCTTGGTGAATATTGACACTCCTCCACCTTTAGTGTTTCGGTCCTGGTCTGGTGTCCGAAAAGTGTGGTAAGAGTTGTATCCTGGTATTGCAGGGGTACTCTCTGGAGCCTTGAACCAGGTCTCAGTTACTGCACAGATATTGATGTTCTCCATTTTTAGGAGTGCCTCGAGAGAGTGCATTTTGAGGTTTAGACTTCTAGCATTGAGTAGCATTACCTTCAGATTTTGCATGCTTGTACCTGTTATGGTGGTGGTTTTGTCCTTTGAAGTTTGCCTAAAAAAGGCACTATAGGGGTGGCAAGAGCCTTAGCCAGTAACCTGAATCCCAGGGGCGACAGGTGCAGACCATCTCTGGCAAAGCATCGTGGTCTGTCAATCATGTCATCCCAGGCAGACAGATACTGGATCCCCTTTGAATGACACCATAAGCTTAGCCAATTGTAGAAGTCAATCATTTTATCCTTATATTGTGGTATCATTCTGGGCGAAGGCAGGATGCTACTCAGGCCTAGGGTCATACCTGCCTGGGCCACATGATCCGAGAGCTCTTCCATGTCTCTTTTCATGTAGTCCAGGGAGGTATGTCTCAAGTCATTCACTCCAACATGGACAATGACAGAGTCATATTTGTACTTGTTGTGGAGTGACTTGAGTGCATGCGTTATGTGGTGGATCCTGGCACCCGACAGGCAGCTGACTGTAATATTCTCCTTATTCAACCTGGTGAGATGGACATCAGTGTGCCGGACTATAGAGTCACCTATGACTAAAGTGTTAGGTACATTGTCTTGCCTTAGGGGCTGTTGCTGGGTGGCACACTGGTGTTGTGAACTATGTGACACTTTGGTTGTGATTGGTGTTTGTTTGCGTTTCAGCTTCAGAGGTCTTTGTTGCTTGGGCAGGTTACAGTTAAGGGCCTCTGCATATGTGTATTTAGTGTTGCTATATGTGGGTGTTGGTGGTGCGGGTTTAGAAGGGCTATGTGTTGCTTGAGGTGTAGTGTGGGTGTTAACCTTCTCCTCTTGACTGTTTAGCACAATCTTGGGTGGAGAGAGCTTTGCTTCCATTTTGGCTATGTAAGTGCATCTCTCACAGGTTGTAGTGTTGGGTGGTAGGAGGAGAGGGTTGTCTGTGTACATGAGGCAATTGCTGCATTGCCCCAGTATGCCCAGATTCACCAGGTGGACAGGAGAAATCATCGGAAGCTGACCCTTGGACATGCCTGGTTTGGGGCTTTTTTTTTCCTTTGTAAAGTATAGGAGCTGTTTCCTTAGCAAGGTACTTTGCAATTATAGGCTGTTTAGTGCCTACTATTAATTTCTCCTTGTTAACAAGGAGAGTTCAGTGTTTGTATGAGTTTAAGGCTTCCTAGTGCTTTCCAGCAGGTATAAGAGAAAGTGCTTAAAGGTAAGATTGAAAAGAATGCACTCTGCAGTGTGCACTAGAGAAGTTAGATGTGAAAGTAGGTAACTTGAGTTTTGCCTGTTTAAAAAGTTAAGGTTTAGTGGAGAGTTACTATTTTTAAAACAGCAAGATGGATTGAAAGGGGTGGTCACTTTTGTATTTTGGTACTATGAAATACTGTAGGATGGCCAATAAATTTAAATAACTGAAGGGGTGGGATTTCAAAAATTATGATTTTGTGATTACTCACATAAGCCAGTGAAAGTAAAGTAGAGAGAAATGAGATATATGGTCAGATTAACATAAGAGGCGGGCAACTAGAAAGACAGTGCCTGACTTAGAACAGAGAGAGCTGTGGTCTCTTTTGAAGTTTTATTATGCTGTTAAAACAGAATGCAAGCAAAACACAAGGTAAAGAAAACAAACTACAGTATTCAAAATATAGAAAGGCAATACAGTAATACAAAAAATAAAAGCAAACTAACCTTTCCTTCACAGCAAACATCTCTACCTGCCATTGATCAGCTACATTACTACAGGTCACCTTCTTCTCCCCTGACCTCTCTCTACATACCACTTCTATTTTAGTGATGTGACATCTGGTACATTCCCTAAGCATCTTCCTCTTACTTACAACTTTCTAGAACTCAAAATGTGTTGATGTTTCAGAAGTACTTCATGCATTATGCAGCAGGCCTATACACTTGAACGTTTTGTACTACAGACATTTAACTTACAAAGCATATGACATGCTGTAATATTTCTGTTATATAATTCATATCAGGATATCCTATGTAACATTCATCTTAAATTCATTATATACTTAACTTTATTACTTAAATGTACCACATAGGCCTGGGAGATGCCTGGAAAGGGACAATGGACTAGTGCACTTACCTATTCAAAAGTCCGTAACTAACTAACATTCAACCCTCATATAAGTATTTATGCCATTTAAAGCTGAATGTGCAGTCGGTCATAGATTTTCCATGCTATGGGTGTATTTTTAAAAGCTTAGCTGCAAATTTTAATGTAATACTTCACTGTACATTAGTAGCAACTGAAGATGAGCTCAGTCTGCATTTGTAATGTCACAACAAAAAAGTCTCTTGTTTTTCCTGCTTTACTAGTTTAGTCCAGTTTCAGAGTTGCTGATTCCTGGGCTTTGGTTGTAGTTCCTGTGTACTGTTTCCTTGCCTTATTTGGGGGAGAGGAAGTTACCTTGCTTACCAGTGGGAGTGGGAAGCATTGAGCTGCCTTTTGTCCAGTTTTGTGAGGTTTCAGCCAGTAACTAGTAGTTTATTGGTCGTTTTGGGCCAGTTTCTAGCTTTTCCAGCCCCCTGGTATAAAACGCGGTAAACGCACGTTAAGCCTGATTTAACAGCTGCCACTGTTGCACACTAGGGCAGCGCCGGTTAGGCAGGTTTAAACTATTCCGGCTACCTAAAGTCCACTCTTCAAATTTTCCCTTAAAACTACCTTCCTCGAACTATACTACTGATCTAATCAGCTTATCCTATAACTAAAAAGATCATCTCCACTTGACTCCAAGTAGACTATTCTCTATCTGTTAAACCTAGCACTTGCTCCTACAGTACTTATTACCTTGATACGGCACTCTTGTCATAGATAGTACCCCAAAAGGTAAGCCCCCACTTCTCGGTCGCCCACGTCCCCCTGAATCTTTTTTTAAAGTTTTTGTCTATCCTTCTAGCATGTCGAGGGATCAGTTGCTAGTGTCCTCTCCTGCTCAGCTGGTGAACCTGGGAATACTGAGGCAATGTTACAATTGCCTCATGTACACAGACAACCCTCTCCTCCTCCCACAAAACACAAATACATGCAGAGATGCAACTATACGGCCAAACTGGAGGCTGAGCTCTCTCAACACAGGACTGGCAAGACCAGTCAGGAGGAGAAGGTTACCACACACACTATAGACCCAGTCTCACATAGCACCATTACAACCTCAAATCATACACATAAACACACAAAGACATACTCAGAGGCTCCGATCAAAAATCTACCAAAACAGCAGAGGCCACCAAAGCAGACACCCAAACAACCACCACCTCAGAACACAACACCTGCAACACATAGACCTCACAGTCAGAGTGTCAAACAGTCACAGCCCTTAAGGCCAAACACAATGCCAGACACACTAGTCATTGGTGACTCCATAGTCAGACACACTGAAGTCCCGCTCACCAGACTGAGTAAGGAGAAGGTCACAGTAAGCTGCCTGTCGGGCGCTAGAATCCGCCACATAATGCAAGCACTCAGGTCTCTCAACAGCAAGTACAAATATGACTCAGTCATTGTCCACGCTGGTGTAAATGACCTGAGACGTACCTCCTTGGACTACATGAAAAGAGACATTGAGGAGCTCTCTGACTATGTAGCCCAGGCAGGTATGACCCTGACCTTGAGCAGTATCCTACCTTCACCAAGAGTGATGCCACAATACAGAGATAAGATGATCAGCTTTAATAATTGGCTTAAACACTGGTGTCATTCAAAGGGATCCAGTATCTGTCTGCCTGGGATGACATGCTGGACAAGCCACGCTGCTTCGCAGGGACGGCTTGCACCTGTCACCCTGGGATTCCGGATATTGGCAAAGGCTCTTGCCACCCCATAGTGCCTTTTTAGGCAAGGCTCAAATTCTAAACCTACCTCCCTAGAACACAAAAAGGAAAAAACTAAGGGTAATGCTGCTCAATGCCAGAAGTCTCAATCTCAAAATGCACGCACTCGAGGCCCTTCTCAGTATGGAGAACATCGATGTCTGAGCTGTGACAGAAACCTGGTTCAAGGCTCCTGAGAGCACCCCAGCGCTATCAGGTTTTACCTCATATCATGCGTTCGGCCCCAAAATCCGGACAATACCAAGAAAGGAGGGGGGGTATCCATATTCATTAAGGACACCCACACCTCAAGACTGGTGGCAACGCACGATGCATCGGAGACCATCCAGGTGCAATTAACCATAGGCAAGACTGCTCTGCAAATTGTAGCATGTTACAGGCCACCCTCACAAACTCAGGAACCTCACATGGCCTTCCTGAAAACACTAGAGGGGATAAATGTATCACCAAACACCATCATACTAGGTGACTTCAATTACCCTAATATAGACTGGGAACACTACTCAAGCCCAAACACCCTAGCCCAAAGTTCCTGGAATTCATAAACTCAAATGCCATGGAACAACTAGTCACCATCCCACAAGAGGAGATAACATACTTGATCTCATCATCACGAACATGGGAGCACAATGTTCAACACCGGAAGTATACCCCTCACTGGTGAGATCAGATCACAAACTAATCTCGCTGGAGGTCCTCATTCCACCCCACCTGAAATAAAAAGACCACAGTAAAGAACTTCTCAAAAGCCGACTTCACACTTCTAAAGACTAGTGTGGTCTCCTTTAAGGCCCCGAGCCGGCAGAAAACAGTACTCAAGCCGCTGAATCACTTACAAACGCCTTCTACCAGCACCTGCAGGACTGCATGGATAAGGCAATCCCAAACAAAACAAAGACTCTTAGTACCAAAGGCAAGCGTCCAGTCTGGTGGACCCCAGCCATAAACAAACTCTACAATAAAAGGAGGAAGCTACTACAAGATAGAGCAAAATCTTTAAAAGGTAAGACACCCTTGATCACTATAAGTAAAAAACTAAGAGCTCTCATAAAATCATCCAAAGCAAATTTTGAGAGAAAAATAGCTAAAGACTCAAAAGACAATCATAAGGCCTTCTTTAGCTATGTTAGAAACCTAGGAGGAAACTCCCAGATATGCTCAGAACTAGTTCAAAATGATGTGAAGATTACTGATCCTACAGACATTGCCAACATACTGGCTGACAGGTTCAGTGCAAACTCCCCTCCCCAAAGGAGAGATATCTATACCAAAGCGATTGCAGCCCCAAACATCTCCAGCGCCCAAGTGAGAACTGCTCTCTCCAAAGCAAAAAAACACAGCATCCATGGGACCTGATGGTGTCCCCGGCTGTGTGCTCCACAAACTCAATGAGGAATTAAACCCACAGCTAGGACAGCTGTTTAATCAAAGTCTTACCTCTGGATACGTACCCAGGGAGTGGCGCACTGCAACTGTGGTCCCACTTCACAAAGGCGGTGCCTCCACCGACCCTGGAAATTACCGCCCATTAGCCTGACAAGCCTTATCTGCAAAGCCATGGAGAGGATCATAATGGACCTCATAAATAAAGACATAGGAATTTGCAGACTTTGGATCCAACCCAGTTTGGCTTTGTCAAAGGCAGATCATGCCTTTTAAACTTGGTTGACTTCTTGAAACAGTCACCAAAGCCATTGACGAGGAAAGGCAGTCCATACAGCCTACCTCGATCTGGCTAAGGCCTTCATACAATACCCCACTCGGGTATCATTGAAAAACTCATCAGCTTAAATGTTAACCCATACATCACAAGATGGGTTGCAAACTGGCTGAGTGACAGAACCCACAGGGTCAGAGTTGCTGGCGCCATGTCAGACTCAAAACCTGTCACAAGTGGTGTCCCACAGGGCTCAGTCCTGGGCCCACTCTTGTTTGGCATCTACTTTTCCAGTACAAGCAAACACAGGAGGGTTATGGCTGACAAAGTTTGCAGATGACTGCAAACTGGCCATAGTAGAAAACACATCTGACACAGATATCCTTCAGAAGGGTCTCACAGAAACGGATAACTGGTGCCAGAGCCACAGCCTGAAGTTAAATGCCAAAAATGCATAGTCATACCCTTTGGGAAAAACAAGGTTACCCCTAGCTACCAAATAGGTGGCAATCCACTGAGCACAGAAGAAGTTATCAGGGACCTGGGGACCCAGGTTGATAGTAGTCTGTCATTCGACACCCATGTAGCTAAAGTAGTTAGGAAGACTTTCTACATTGCCCACCTTATCATGAAGGGATTCTCATCTAGATCAAGGGAGGTCATAGTCTCCCTTTACTCATCACTCATCAGACCAATGATTGAGTACAATACCCCATTTGGGATGTATCTGACCTGACACCTGCAGCAGCTGGAGAGGCCACAAAAGTTCCTCACCAAAAGGATAAAGGGTCTCAAAAATCTGTCCTATGCTGCCCGACTGAAAGAACTCCAGCTCTATTCAGTTACCGCTTGCTCAGAGGTGACCTTTGCCTAACATACAAGGCCATGTCAAACCCAGATTTGATGAATATGCTTCACCTCAAAAAATCTAGATCCATCAGAGCCACAAGTGCGGGAGACTTAAACCTCGACACGGCTATTAATAGGACGTGCTGGAGGGATAGATTCATCACCCAAAGACTCCCTATGCTGTGGAACAAAATCCCGGTACATGTGAGGCAGAGCACCTCGCTGGCCTTGTTCAAGAGAAATCTTGACCAATGGATGGGAGATCGCAGATATACCCCAGGGATTACCTCAGTGTCACTGCTCGACAGAGGCACAGCAAAATAATGGGTATAGTTCCCCATACTAAAGGGGTGGCATAAGCCACAAAACGATGGGCTAGGCTTGTAAATGCCCTCGGGCAGATAGCCTAGTATGAACCTATGAACCTATGAACCTATTAGGCTCTGAATCCAACCAACAGATTATTCCTTGCAAAAATGTTACCTCTCTTAACAGTAGTATTCAAAAGACATAACTCAGAAGAATAAAAACAAGGAGCTCACCAACCTTTTCTTCCAAGATAGGCTCACACTGAGAGTAATTGACTCGAGATGCCCAAGTCCCATTCTCCAGGCACTCTCTGTATATATGTCCTGTATGAAATGAAAAATCTTCACTTAGCAAAAAACAAAGCAACAAAAGTATTTTGGTCAGTTAGGTTTAGTCCACAGTAACAGCAAAGGAATGCATTCTGGCAGCATGGCAACATAGCATCTAGCATTTTTTTAAGATATGCAGCCTATTTTTCCCCATGTACATTTATTAATATTCCCAAACAGTAGTTCAGCTACTGGAATGAAAGATAAACTTTATTTAGAACAAGGCAGTGCAGAGTGTAACGTCAACCTACACAAAATAGACAGTATATAAAAATGAACTAATTTTCCATTTAAACAGTTTACAACTTACCTAGCTTTCTAACTTTTAATATGTTGTGAGGACAGAAAGGACACAACATATATATATATATATATATATATATATATATATATATATATATATATATATATGTATACATACATACACACTATCCCTCTTGAGAATTAAGTAAGACAGTTATCAATAGTAATGTAGAGTTAGGTTGACTGTGGACCAGAGGGGGTAAAGTCCTGACTAAACCCAAGATAGACCATGTTAGAGAAGTGAAAAGGGAAGCTGGAAGAGCTGAACACAGGGGTAGCAGGCAACAGCATTTGTTGGCTCACACATTCTGGAAGGAGGAAGACACTTTAACCTCACTGCCAGACACAACCACAGGAGTGTAGGGGCACATCTGGTAGCACAGGGATGTCTTGGAGTCTTTGCACTGCATGGAGTCGAGAGGATCAGTTAGGAGCATGAATCAGCTTCCTCAGGCAGCAGCAGACAGTGGAGGTCATGGCTGCATTGGGGATAGGCTAGACCAAATATGGGAGTGACATTTGCATGATTTGGCAGAATGACCCACCTCCTAACTCAAAACTCTTACTACATGGAAGTGAATTCACTGAGGAGGCCCACCTTATGCAGACACTGAAAAAGTCACAGAGTTAGAGATAGGGATTTGTTACTCTTCACTTTTCTTTGATCTGCTACACGGCACAAGGAGATTTGTGTGGGCCAGCCCTCAGGTACTTACTCCAGGTTTGTGGTGTGAGTTAGGGCAACCATGATTTGAAATTCCTATGTTAATTAATCCTAATCACAAGTTCCTGGGTGATGTTATTTAAAATGCAATGAATGCTTGATTACAGATTTGCACTGATGAGAAAGTACAAGGTGCAACTGTGGTCTGTTTTCCAATATTCATGATATTCATTGTCCTGGTGTTTTGTTTTTTCATTTATATATATATATATATATATATATATATTTATTTATGTGTGTGTGTGTGTGTGTGTTTGTGTGTGTATATATATATATATATATATATGTGTGTGTGTGTGTGTGTGTGTGTGTATATATGTATATATATATATATATATATATATATATATATATATATATATATAGATAGATAGATATTCCTATTACAAGAATGTTCACTACTTCAAACTTGTAATAGGAACCTCACTTCTGCAAAAGTTCACTTTAACGAAAGTGAACTTTTGCATAGGTGCACTTCACCAGAATCACCACAGCACAATGGAGGACATAAAAAACAAGCTATGTCCTCCACTATGGTGCGATAGTCATGGACCTTAGGGTTAGTGCATGGGTTAGGGTAAGGGGATAGTTAGTAAAGCTATCCCCTTACCCTAACCCATGCACTAACCCTAAGGTTCATGACTATTGCACCATAGTGAAGGACATTGCTATGTCCTTCACTGCGCTGCAGTCATCACGGACCTTAGGGTTAGGGCACGGGTCATGGTCCTATGGGCTATCCCCTTACTATGACCCATGCCCTAACCCTAAGGTCGGTGAGTACTGCATGGAAGTTCAGTACAACACCCATTCGTTGCACTGAACTTCGCATAAGTGCACTTTCGATTAAGTGCACTTTCTCTGCAGTGAGCATTCCATGCACTATTATTGAAAATTCGATCTAGTGTATGGAACCCATATATCTATATCTATATATATATATATATATCTATATCTATATATATATATATATATATATATATATATATATATATATATATATATATAGATATAGATATTCTATACCAGAATCTACACACTTTACGAAATGTCATACTTTAGGTACATTAAAGAAAATAATCAATACAGTTATATATCTACATTAATTCAGTTTATTCCATTTATTCCATTTGTTCATAGAGCAAACATCTCTTTAAAAGAATTCCTGTCGATCTTTAAATCTATATCCATGCCCCAGTCACTTGTTATTCCAGTTACTTGGTGTTAAAACATTATTTTTAAAACTCTCCAAAGTTAAACTTGTGATTCACTTATCTTTTCTATCACATGATACACATTAGAAGAATTGATCATAATGTTTTGTTGTATCAGACTCTGCAAATTCTGATAAAAATAATGTGCTTTGCTTATCTATTTTTGTTAACTGATCTTTTAACACTATTTTCTTTTCATTACTTCTGCTGCCTACACATAAAGCTGTTAACATTTCATGCCAGTTCTGCTTTATGTGCACAAATTGATCCATACCATATGTGCTTCCTGGATGCCATGCAAACCTGCTGAAGACTGCTAAAACAAATGTTCAACCCAGAGAGGCAAGCAGAGGAGTTCTACAGTCCTGGAATGGCATTATTTCCCAACAGGCTATCTGTTACATTGCTTCATGTTTGTTCTTGTATTTGTTGACATTTGTTTACTGTGAAAGTCCGACTGGGTATGAGACCATTTTTAGCGGAGGCCCAGGGAGAAAAGCTTCAAGCTACACACTAAAGAGAACTAAAAAAGTTTGAACAATGGTTGCAAATATTAAGACAACAATAAAGTAGCACAATATGTGAAATAAAAGAAAAGAAAAATAAGCAAAATGTAAAGGCAAAGAATAAAGTTGAC
Organism: Protopterus annectens; assembly: GCF_019279795.1. Lineage (NCBI taxonomy): Eukaryota > Metazoa > Chordata > Ceratodontiformes > Protopteridae > Protopterus > Protopterus annectens. The sequence continues at coordinate 248,646,293 of NC_056732.1, forward strand.
CATACATTATATACAAGATAGAAGAGAGCCCCTAATGTGCATGTTACATGATGATACATGAAATATATATAACAGAATAAGTAATAGGTCATAAAAGCCATATACTTTTTCTGCAGGAGAACTAAACAGTAAATTTCAGTCAAATTCTGAGATACATAAAGGTTAGTGTAAGAATATAAAGAAAGGACATTAGAATGTTAGGGAATTAAAGAGAGATGAGGCTAGAAAGTAGGTAAAGTAGGAGCAAAAGTAGGTTATATCAAGAGGAAGTCTATTAAGAGTGGGGAAGAAGGAACAGAAAAGAGTACTAAGATGGCAGGCATGGAGCATGGGCAGGTCCAGTTATCGGTTAGATGTTCTCTCAGCCTAGACTTGAAGGAATAGTAGTGGGGTATACCTTTGATTGCTTCTAGAATGCTATTCCATGATTTGGCAACACAGTGAGAGTACAGACTATCCCCATTAGATCGATTAGGTTTGTAAATAGATAGTAGATACTTGTGACAGGAGCATAGATCACAAGATGGACTATAGTAGTGAGGATATAGTTTGCGAAAATGAGGAGTTGTACAGTATTTTGTGAGTTAATGCTAGTTGATTAAAGGTGAGAAGGTGTGGTAGTTTGAGCCAATTTAGGGACCTGAGATCAGAGCAATGGTGAGAGTAGTAGGCCTGCCCTGTGGCAAATTTAGCTACTTTAATTGATTAAGTTTTGCTTTTTGGGAAGAGTGAAGATTGGTTAGGATAGGTGAAACATACAGAAGGGAGATTTAGAGATAGGTGGTGGCAAGGGTTACTCTTGTGGTGTTGGAGATGAATGTCTTAGTCCTTATACATAGTGCCCAATTTTTGAATTTTTTTTTCATGATGTTGCTGATATGTAGGTCAAACAAGATTGTTGTCAATAGTTACACCTAGCAGTTCTGTATGTGAAACCACATTGATTAAAGTACTTTTTCAGAAAAGTAATAGCAACGTTGGAGGCATCTGGAGAAAAGTGTTTTGGTAAAACTGTAGAAGTGTAGTTTTTTTGGTTTAAGTAGTAAATGGTTGTTGGTGAGCCAAGACTCAATGGAATTGAATGCTTCTTGCAGAAAAACTCTGTAGATGACAGAGAGAGTCCTGGAAGAGTATAGTAATATACTCATCAGCATACTGAATTAGGTTGGCTTGTCTGATGGCAGTATTAAGGTGGTTAATAAAAATGTTGAAGGAAGTGGACCTAGTAACAAGGCCAGGGATACCCCAGTGCTAACAGCTAAGTACAGAGAGAAGTTAGAGTTCCACTTGACAGATAGATATCTGTTAGAGAGATAGCTAGTGAACCATTGTAAGGATGTCAAGGTTAAGTCCCGCCCTTGTGGTTCTGAGGGATCTAGATTTTTGAGGTGAAGCATATTCATCAAATCTGGGTTTGACATGGCCTTATATGTCAGGCACAGGTCACCTCTGAGCAAGCGGTATGAGACTGAATAGAGCTGGAGTTCTTTCAGTCAGGCAGCATAAGACATATTTTTGAGACCCTTTATCCTTTTGGTGAGGAACTTTTGGGGCCTTTCAAGCTGCAGCAGGTGTCTGGTCAGATACATTCAAGCGGGCATTGTACTCAATCATAGGTCTAATGAGTGATGAGTACAGGGGGACGATGACCTCCCTTGATCTAGATGTGAATCCCTTCATGATCAGGTGGGCGATATAGAAGGTTTTCCTAACTACTTTAGCAACATGAGTGTCAAACGAAAGGCTACTGTCAACTTGGGTCCCCAGATCCCTGATGACTTTTTCTGTGCTCAGTGTAGAAGTGTAGTTTTTTGGTTTAAGTAGTAAATGGTTGTTGGTGAGCCAAGACTCAATGGAATTGAATGCTTCTTGCAGAAAAACTCTGTAGATGACAAAGAGAGTCCTGGAAGAGTATAGTAATATACTCATCAGCATACTGAATTAGGTTGGCTTGTTTGGTGGCAGTATTAAGATGGTTAATAAAAATGTTGAAAGGAAGTGGACCTAGTATAGAGCCTTGGGGTACCCCAGTGCTGACAGGTAAGTAAGGAGAGAAGTTAGAGTTCCACTTGACAGATTGATATCTGTTAGAGAGATAGCTAGTGAAGCATTGTAAGGATGTTTTGGTTAAGCCCAAAAGAGATAGTTGAGACAACTGTTGGGGGTAGGAGACAGTATCAAAGGCTTTGGATAGACAAAGTTTACTGAGTCACAAGCTTTACTGACAGTGTCAGTAAAGGATAGTAGAGCAGTGATAGTGCTGAGTGCTGGTCTGAATCCATGTTGGGTGGGACAGAGAAGGCTGTCAAATAGTTATTGAAGAAGTTGTTTACGGATACATTTTTTCTAGAAGTTTTGATAGTGGTGAAAGAATAGCAATTGGCCTACAGTTTGAGATTTCTGTGGAGGTGCCACCTTTGTGAAGAGGAAGAATGAAGGATTTTTTTCCACAGGGAGGGGACATGAGACTCCTTGATGGCTCTATTAATGATTACTGGGACACGGTAGGCAATTGAGTCAGCAGACATTTCCTGCAGAAACTAACAGGCCATTCTCTGGTACCCTAGGACAGCAATTACTTTACCAGTAAGGACAATGCAGCAGGATCCTACCCCAGGCTTTTCACAGACATTGCATCTCTGGCTGCATTCAGACCGATGAGATAAAATCTTTATCGCTTAAATCAAGTCATTTAATTTCAGTCTATTTTTCTTAAGGTTAGCTGGGCTGAGGTTAACCCCTTTCCCTTCCAGTATCTTCTGTTAAAATGTATATATTTCATCAGTTACAACAATACAGTTTGACATACATGTATATTTCTTCTCTGTCCAGTAGGACCCACTGTTGAAATATTTTTAACACAATTAACTTTACGAATACATTTTAACACAAGCATCTGTACAAATCAGTTTGATATTCAAATGACATGTAATTCTTTACAAAACTCCAGCTAGCTATACTGGCATATGCTACACATATACTGCCCTACTCCCTCTGGCACAACTGACACTAATTCACAGTATCACAGTACGGACATGTTAATTGTGCATCAGAATTGTCCCTTCCCTGTGCACTGCCGCTTATGATGCTACTTCATGTAGCACTGTGTGCTTCTTGTTTCTGAACATGTTCATCATATTGTTTATCCATTTTGGAGTTAGCTGACACATACATAAAGCATTTTTGTGGACTACTCAATGACTTTGTAAATATCTATAAACTTTTGATTGTACACATTTTAGAATTTGTAGTTTACAAACACACAATAAACAACAGCTAGTAGATAACTTTTTATAAGCCGCTTTGCTGGAAATTTGCAAGCATTAATATAATCCTTTAAGAACACAAGAAAGATAAATGTGCTATTACATAACAAAAATATCACTTTTAGTTGCAGTGGCTGTATTTTTAACACACGAGGATTCAGAATAAAATTATTCATCTGACAAGTTAAATGTAAGTGACAGCACTTTAAATTATAACTTCATTATTACTAAGATTTTAGGTATCAGTGTATAACATTTTTGAATATAAAAAGTTAATCTAGTGATAACATACACTAAGGAGTTAACTTTTCTTGTTAACCATATATTAAATGGTTTGCCTTCTATCTGCTTTAAAAATGTAATCTCCAAATGCTTCTTTAATGCAAGAAAAAAATGCCAGGATCTGTTTTACAGTGGCAAATTAAGTGAAATTTTATACCTGAAGCTGTATTTCTACAGCTCCCAAAAAGTTTCTTCTCATAGCTTGCGCCAGACTTTCAGTGATTCTAAGAAATAATCTATGTAGTAACAATTGCTTCAGCATGCACAGTGAGGAAGAATCAACAGGAATTCTGTAAATATCTAATAGGAACTTTGCACTTTAAAGTCTGGTGAATCATGATAAAACAGACCATTTCTTAACAATCACACAATACTCTTTGCTTAGTCATACTTCAGGTTTTAATAAAACTGAAAAGAAAGAGCAATATGCTGGCTTAAGTTATTATTCAATGTTTTTTTCTCTTCCAAATCTAATTTTCAGAGATATCAGAGTTCCTCATCATTCCCTTCTTTGCACATCACACTCATTTATCAATTTAGATTTAAAATAATTTTCATATTCTGTTGCACACCTTGAAGGAAATAATTCAGTGAAGCCCTGTGGCATGAAATTCATCACACAGTTATCACTTTGAAATGAATAACACTTGTCATTCTTACAATTCTGAAAATCATTAATGAATATATATATATATATATATATATATACACACACACACACACACATATATATATATATATATATATATATATATATATATATATTTGTTAAGATGGCTATTTCTTAAAAATGTGTAACTTTTTCCAAAAATCTTGTGGGAGTCTCATTATAAGTAAGTATTGTTTTTAAAAAGCTACTTCCCTATCAGTGATATGGTTTATCTGTCTTTTTTAATTTACTGTGGGAAGTGTCCAAATGTTGAGACTTTTTGGCCTTCCAAACTATATTCTCATTCTTCTCAGCATGTCTCATTATTTTGCCCACCTGAACAGTCAGTACATCTAGTTATGTCATCAGTGGCTCACAAATGTTTAACAGTGAGTGTAAGGTTATATGTAATCTTTCAGTAACACTTTATAAACCAGAATATTATAGTCTCAATGAATATTTTAGAATTTTTGTTACTGTCTGCAGTAAAGGCTTATCAATATCAATGTCTTGCCAATGCAGTTGTGATGGTCTGATGAGCTGCAAAGAACTTGCAAAAAAACTTGTCCTGTACCTCTGTAATACATGTTTCATTCGCCCCCCCCACACACACACACATGCACTTATCCACCCAGTGCTGTTGAGTTGCATCTGACTCCTACAGAGAGAGACCTTGTGAACTGTTATCTGTTTTCACTAGCCACAGAATTCCCTAGGCAAGTAGGAAATGAGTAAAGATTTTAAGTTGGACATGTTAGTCTTACTTTGTGTTACTTTTTGTGCTGTAGGTGGGCAAGTTGTATTATGGTTATAGTGTTTTGGGGATATATTTATCTTCTTTGTGCTAAATGAATATACTTTAAAATGAAAGGATAAATACTTTCATTCTAGCTTACTATTTCCATAAAAATTATAATCTACTGAATGCATGTTTTACTATGTTTCTTCCATTTATCTATAATATTCTATTACCTTGTATTGTTTTCATATAGTACATTATGTTACTGTATCTCTCATTTTTTTTTGCTATAACTCCTGGATTGTGGCTGAAATAGTTTCTTTGTGGATCAGCCCACTACCCTAGTCAACAAACTAAAAAAAAACAGACATATAAACCATCTACATAAATAAAGTTGTTTTATTAACAGTACATAGCAGTACATCATATACAGCTATCTGATTAGATACAGCATTTTTTTACATACTTCAAATGTTTATTTTGTAGTTCAGTCAGTGTAGTATTCATATATTTTTTTTTTTTAAATAGACATACCCTTGGATTCTGAAAGAACCCCAGTGTTGTCAATAATAGCTGATGCAAAAAGGTACTGTTTACACAATGTAAGACTTTGCAATTCAAAGACATGTCAACTGCAATGAGGAAAAAACTCATCACTAGCTAATTTGCAGCTCTCTAAAGCCACCTTAACTTCCATGAGTGCAAACCAGCACTTTCCTGTGTCAGTTAACACTGGTGACTCCTCCATCACTTTGGCAAAAGTATCCCCCATTCACTCTCCCACACACATATAGATGCCCCCCCCACACACACACACATACATCTCTTACCTGTCCCCCATTGTGTCTTCTTATATTTTTGTACATACCCTCATAACTCACTGAGCTTCACACTTCATCAGTAATGCCAGACATTAGAGTTGCATTCTTCACGGGGTTTGCAAGGTCCACAGTGAAGGTAGAGCTCTTGTTCTATTAACTTTGTGAGTCCCATTAAATATTCTCCTTGGTATCATCTAGTGCTCCTCCCAGCTTTATAGTGAGGCCATCTACCACTGTCCCTTGTAACTCATGGTGTATTGCCATCATTGAATCATGCCAGGCAATAGACTGTCATACTTCTTAATACGTTAAGAAAATAACTACACTAGATTGCCTATTAATGTGTTAGATAAAGGCAGTTACTTTCTGTGCAAGGGTGCAAGGTTCACATTTTTTTCTCCCAGTGTACTGTATTATTTTTTTATACACTTAGACAATATTTGAATAATATCCCTGGTGTACAGTGGTGGTGCAAAAGCCTAACATCCTCTCTAGGTATGGTAAAGGGACATGGTTTGAATCTTCTTAAATGCCTTTATGGCAAGATACACACAATAACCTGGTTTCTAGAGTTCATGTTTTTCACGCTTCAAATTATTGTTTTATTTGTTCAAGTGCCTTAAGTCGCAATATACAGAGTATCATTGGTGTCTAGTGTCTCCCTGAATTTTCTCATTAGTCTATAGGAGTGTGGAGGTATGACAGCCCCCCACACCCATGCACACACACACATTGATGCATATACACATAGCAAAAATAAAAAAAAAACATTAAACAAAACCATTACATACATATTAAGAATCAAAATGTAAAAAAATCAATAAGAAAAGCATCATATTAAAAAAAAAATTAAGCAGAGAAATAGTAATAAACACTACATTATGGGGTGAATTCATAAAGTTTACCTTGAGGTGTATACATACGGTAGCATTGTTACCTCACAGCAAGAGGTTCTCCCATTCGATTCTCGGCTTGGCTTGGGAGTGCCTTTTTTGTGGAGTCTGCATGTTCTCCCTGCAGTTGGGTAGTGTTCAAAAGACATGCGTGAGTAAATGGCGTGCCTTCGTTGAAGGTTGGGCATCAAGCTGGCACCTCGGCGTTTCGTAAAAATCTACTGCCAATCATTAGTGGACCAGAGTTCCGCTGCGGCGACCCCTTACTGGGAAAAAGCCGAAAGACAAACAACAACAACCTTGAGGTGTATACATAGTGTCTTCTTGAGGTTAAGACATTGCTGCAAGCCATGCATCTGTCTGAGCATCTGAGCAGAGTGTGTGAAAAACAATTCAAAACAGGAACGAGACACCTTGTTCAGATCCACTCTGTTGATGATCCCCTCAATGAAGCAAAAGTTAACAGTATGGACTCATTGATAAGCAGTCTTGTCAATGTCAGCTTCTTCAAGGGTACTCACAGCATCTGTGCCCCCATCTTTCAGGAGATTCATGCTTCCTAATTTTATTCAAAGCAGAAATATGTCTGGAAGAAGTGATCTCTTCTACCAAAAAGTCTTAAAGGACACCCCAGATCTCCAGGCATACATCTCAATTGTGCAGAATTTTGAAGAATGTCCAGACTTATGCCTCAAGCTTTTTTTGGTCTGGTCCTCATAAAATCTGTGCTTTTCTGGCCAATCATTGAGGATTGGAGTTACTAAGCAATGACTGACATTTGAGTTTCAGAGTTTATTTCATTTAGAAAATACATTCCACTGCAAAATAAGAAGTTATGTACCTACCATAATGTTCCATGTTAGTTGTCTTCTTCTCGCCTTCTTTCTTGCTGGATGGGTTCGGAGCCGATCCTCGGCTCCGACTCGGCCAATACTAAAGCTCGAGAGCTAATTCCACCAGCTCGAGGCTCCCCTATATCCCACAATGCTAGGCGGTAACTACCCAGATCTCGTTTGATAGCTAGACCAAGAAATTCTAGTCTCCATAGTATGGAGAAGGGTAACCCACTTCTATATAAACCTGAGTGTAAGGTATCCCAGACCTAACAAAAGGAGAAATAGAGGTGGTAGAACGTGTGGGAATGACAACTTCCAGAGGAAGATCACAAAATGAATTCCTATCGGTCTGTCCGGGCTTGGGGGAAGGAGGTTGGGACGCAAGAAAGAAGGTGAGAAGAAGACAACTAACATGGAACGTTATGGTAGGTACATAACTTCTTAATGTTAAGTTGTCTATCTCGCCTTCATTCTTGCTGGATGGGACCGCGTCCCTAGCACCTTATCCCGGGTGGCCTATCGGAACAGACTCTTGAGAACAGTGGAACCAAAGTTGGCACGGTTTCTGGAGACCATGTCCAATTTATAATGTGAAATGAAGGTATGAGGAGAAGCCCAGGTGGCTGCTGCACAAATGGAATCTATTGGCAGCCTATCCTGAAAAGCTACGGATGTAGCTAATGCCCTAGTTGAATGAGCTCTAGGTCTTGAAGGTAGTTTTTGATGTCTGATCTCATAGATGAAGGTAATTGTAGAGGTGAGCCATCTTGAAAGGGATACTTTAGTAACTAGAAGGCCCAATTTCCCTTCCGAGATGAAATAGAAAAAGCTGATCAGATTTCCTGAATTGTTTAGTCCTGTCTAAATAATATCTAAATTGGCGGTGAACATCCAGAAAATGTAGCTTTTTTTCCGACCTGTTGGAATAGTTAGGGAAAAAGACGGGGAGATCAATCATTTGGTTTAGGTTTGTTTGAGAGGAAACCTTAGGTAAAAAGGATGGATTAGTACGGAGGGATACCCTATCTTTGTGAAACACTAAGTAAGGAGGATGACTGCACAGAGCATGGAGTTCAGCTACCCTTCTCGCTGAAGTTATGGCTACCAGAAAAAGTGTCTTTCATGAAAGCAACTTCAGAGAACATGAAGCCGCTGGTTCGAAAGGGGGAAGGATTAAGGATGCCAGAACCAAGTTCAAGTCCCATTGAGGCGGGGGATCTTTGATTGGAGGTTTGAGAAGAAAAACGCCCCTTAAAAAGGCTTTGCAGAGCTTGTGAACCATGATGCTAGACTCTGAGACACCTACATGATAATTAGATATAGCAGCCAGTTGAACTCTAATGGTAGATGAAGAAGAGCCTAAATGAAAGAGTTCTGCTAGAAAGTCTAGAATAGACTGGATAGGTGCAGTGAAGGGATCTATATTTTTTGATGTTGCCCAAAAGGAGAAGCGTTTCCATTTGCTATTATAAATCTTCCAGGTAGAAGATTTATGAGAGGCTATCAAGATATCTCGGACCGAGCGAGATATTAAGGGAAGCCTGGCTAAGGTCGGAATCGGAGAAACCATGCTGTGAGGTTGAGAGAATGAAGAGATTGGTGCAGCTGGCCCGATTGGTGGGTCAACAGATCTGGCACTGGGTCCAGATGCCAAGGCTGCTCCAAAAGGTAACGATGAAGAAACGGAAACCATATCTGTCAAGGTCAGTAAGGGGCAATGAGGATCATTGTCAATCTCAAGGCGATGGCTTTCTGAATTAGTTGAGTTATCAGTGGAAAAGGGGGAAAAGCATACAGAAGTCCCCGGGGCCAATCGTGGACTACAGCGTCTCTGGTGGGATGGCCTGGTAACGGGAAGAGAGTGAAGAAGTCGTGACACTTGCTGTTTTGGGGAGTAGCAAAAAGATCACAGCAAGGCTGGCCCCATCTTTGGAATACTTCTTCCAGTACTGATTTCTTCAGAGACCACTCGTGGGGCATGAGAATTGCCCTGCTCAACTTGTCTGCAATCACGTTGGACTTCCGGAATGCGTTGCTACCAGAAAACACTGAGAAGAGATCACCCATTGCCAAAGTCTGAGTGCCTCTCGACATAAGGGGTATGATCTGGTTCTGCCTTGTTTGTTGATGTACCACACTACGGACATGTTGTCCGTCTGAATTGCAATTGTCCCTGTGGGAAAAGAGTCGTGAAGGGCTTGCAATGCTAAAAGCACTGCTCTCATCTCTAAGACATTTATGTGCAAGTGGCACTCGAAAGGTTGCCACGTGCCCTGGACTGTCCTGCCCTGATAATGCCCCCCCCCACCCGATCAGGGAGGCATCTGTTGTCAACGTGGTGACTGGGGGGGATGAGTGAAGGGTCTTCCTTGGAGAACCTGAGGTGATGTGATCCACCAAGACAGTTGATTCTTGCATGACTGAGTTATCAATATGGTGTGGGACATCGGGAGCTGTTGGAAGGACCATTGTGTAAACAGCATCCATTGGAGGATCCTCATGTGGAAGCGAGCTAAGGGGAGAAGGGGGATAGCTGCTGCCATGAGTCCTAATACCTTCAAAACTAGTCTGGCTTTGACTTTGTTGCATTGCAAGAGAAGGAAAACTTGCTTGGATGTCTGACACTCTTTGCTCTGTAAGTCTGGCTGAAAGATTGAGTGTGTTTAATGCGCCTATAAAGGTAATAGATTGACAAGGCGACAAGGCAGATTTTTCGAAATTTATTGAAATGCCTAGAGCTTGGCAAGTTTGGATAGTGAAGTCTCTGGATAGAAGAAGTTGATGTCTGGTGGTGGCAGTAAGGAGCCAGTCATCTAAATATGGAAACACCTGGAATCCTTGACGTCTCAAGTGAGCCGCGACCACTGCCATGCATTTGGTAAACACTCGGGGGACTGTAGTGAGACCAAAGGGCAGGGCTCTGAACTGGTAGTGACTGGCTCCCAGCCTGAAGCGGAGAAATCTCCTGGAGCATTTGCTCATCTTGATATGGTAGTACGCATCCTGAAGATTTATCGAGCACATTCAATTGTCCTGACCCAAGAAGGGTAGAATGGACTGTAGCGTGACCATCCGGAATTTTGTTTTTCTGACATACTTGTTTAAGTTGCTGAGATCCAGTATGGGTCTCCAGTCCCCTGTTTTTTTTGGTACCAAAAGAATTTGGAGTAGATTCCGGATCCTTGTTGGTCTGCCGGGACTGATTGGATAGCTCTTTTTGATAGCAGCTTTGAAATTTCTAGTGCTGCTTGTTCCCTTAGACTGGGTGGAACATCTGGAAGGGATCCTTTGGGTTGGGATGGAATGTGAATAAGGAGAATTTTGTAACCCTCAGATATGATCGACTGAACCCACTTGTCTTGTGTAAGGGAAAGCCAGGCTTTTGGGTACAGGGATAATCTTCCCCCGACTGCCTGCGAAGGTGGACAGCCGGGCAGCTCCTCAGGGATGCTGAAAGGGTTTATCAGAGAAAGTTTCTCTGCTACCCTAGTTTTGCGGACCTCCTCTGCCTCTAGGGCGGCGTCTATTGTTATTCCCCCCTCTGCCTCTAGAGGGGAATCAACCTTGTGCGTCAGATGAGACTCCCTGGGTTTGTTTGCCGAACCACATTTTTCCTCCCCTCTGACCTTTGGGATAAGGCCTAGAAGGGGTAGAAAAACAGACTCCCATGGCAGAGAGAGTCTTACCTTCCACCTCGCACCTAGTCAATGTATCCTTCACCTGAGGACCAAACAAGGATGATCCATCAAAGGGGGAATTGGTGGAGGACGCCTTGAAAGGGTCTGCAAAGTTGCACAGCCGCATCCAGGCGTGATGTCGTAAGGCAACGCCTGTGCCTGCGGCTCTACTCGCCCCATCCGCAGCATATGAGATAAGCCGCATGGAAGAGTTAACGATGGAGTTCAGGGTTGCCAACTGGGAGTTCATTCTGTCTTGGAGGCCCTCAGCTGTTGGATCCTTTATCGCTTCACTCATATCCTTGAGTAAATCTCTCTGGAGACGAGTGAAGTGACATAAGTAGTTCAGCGACCGCATTGAAAAGGTCGCTGATGAGAACATCTGCTTACTGTACCTGTCAATGGTCCTAGATTCCTTATTAGGAGGATGGACAGGTACCGAAGGATCGGCTAACTCCTTCTTAGTGGCCGTGGCCACCACCATGGCATCGACGGGGACACCTTTAGATAAAAAATCTTTATCTTTAGGGGCAGTAATAAACTTTGACGGCCTCCTCGGGGTGGGTTCCACTGAATCAGGAGCCGTCTA
>NC_056732.1:248663044-248685544 GCF_019279795.1 Protopterus annectens
ATTCATACAATACTTAGATGATATATTTCACATCTGTCATTACTGCAAGCTTGAACAATAAAGTAATTAAATAGTATATACATGTTTACAGTAACTGGGCATTATATTTAACATTATATTTCACATTAGAAGCGCAACACTGTTATAATGACAAGCATATTCACAGAATGTATTTACATGAAATATACATGCCAACAGACAGTATATACAAAGTCTACATTTGATCATAGTCATCCAGTTGGGAACAGAGGGGGTAGGGTGTTAAAGCTTAGAGGTTATAGGCTATTTCTTATTTTTTTTTAATGTATTGTTTGCTGACCAGGTTAGTCCCAGTAGGCTAATGGCCACTTTTCAGAGGAGACCTGAGGTGGTATTTCTATTACTAGGATAAATTTGGTGAGAACATAGGTAAACTTCTACTCTTTTTTAAAAGGTGCCATGGGATCTTTTATATTAATTTGAGCAGCCATTACCTCAGACAGATGGGGCCTTGGTTTAAAATTTCATTTGAAAGGTGATGTGCTCAGAAGTACACCTACCCCATAATGCTGCACTATACTGTCAGTAATCCAAGCACCGGGAGTGGGAATAGAAATCACTGCCTTCTAGTCATACAACACCAGCATCACTAACCATTGTCTCTGTGACGTGAACATGTAAACTCACTAAGGAGATGTCCCATCTCAGGTTAGACCTAAACAGTCCTGCTGTGTTCTTATTTCTGTTGGAAGATTGTTCCATGAGTAAGACCAAGGCAGGTTTGAGCTTGTTCTTGCCTGACAGAGTAGGGTTGGTAGTTTATATGCATTTTGGTTATAAACAGGGGCAACGATGCAGAAATTTAATTGTACATAGAAATAAACTGAACAAGAAAATGGCTCTGCTTTGTTTAGGTAACCAGTGGAGTCCTTTAAGCAAGTCACATTCATATTTGTAAGCTGAGGCTAGCAAGGAAGTCTACTACAGTAATGTCTAAACTGTAAAGCTAGAAGACAAAGGCCATATTTGAGTTTTGGCATATTTTTAGCTAAAATTTTCAGAGCAATTGTAGACAGGACATGTGACATTTTCCAGCAAAGCTTTAACTAGGTTACTATATATTGTCTATGGAGTTGAATTACAGTTTAGCTAGAGGATAGCTTTTTTGCAGTACAAAATTTTCAGCAAAGATTTATTTCCATGATTATATGAGTGATCATCTGTGTTTGGCCAAGTATGTTTTTCCATTATGAGATCACAATACCGTAGGAATAAGAATTATGCCCTTTCTCCATCTCAGATTTGATACTTACAATACAGCAGGGCTGTGGAGGGAAATGCTGTCAAAGAGTGTACTGTGTTAGTGTGTGATATGTGGTATGTTAGTGTTAGTGTTTCTGTTGTGTGCAACTGCGTTGGTGTAAGGAATGTGATTGAATATGTTTTGGCAGTCTGAATGTGTCATACAATGTGTTGTACTTCAGATCAGTTTTCCAGCTGCATGTCTTGCGACCATTTTGTGATCAGATTATTCAATATATATATATATATATATATATATATATATATAGATATAGATATAGATATAGATATCTTATCTCTGCTATAACAGGAAGGTGTAACAGCAGTTCACTGATTTCTACATAGGGTTGTTAGATGGCAGTTGTTTACCTCTCAGTATGGACATATATGCATGTATTAAAATGTTAGTGCTGCTCTCTGAAAATAGAACAAATAGGAGATATATCTTAAAGATCTAGATTTCATTTTTTTTAAAGAGATCTGCTTCATAGTATTCTATGTAGCTGCAGATCAGCTCCTATGTCCTTAAATTATGTGATTCCTCAGCTGGTAAAAATGTATCCAGATATCACAGTAAAGAAACTGAGATATGTAATTAGTCAATCACTGTATTAAACACACCTCTTGCTGGGAGCATCAGAGTATTCACTGTATGAACAAATTTCTTTCTGAGCTCAACAAGTGATACAATTCAGGATGAGAATCCATAGTTACCTAGCCATTTCTTCATTTGGCATGGAGGCTGCATACATTGGTTCTTTGGGCTATACATCTGGAAGGCTTGTTTTGAAACATGAAAACATACTTTTCCCTTCTCCAGTCACACCCCAGTGAGGTTGAATTCAACTCGTAGGAGAAAAATTCAATATTTTAAGTTGCATCTGCAAAAATATATTAATTACATGGATGGACAGGACTGACATAAGAAAAAGTAAGCAAAAACAAGAAGGCCACATTCCATAAGTACAGTGAGCTAATTACAGTTTGATTCTGAATTCATGTGATGCTACACAGTTAGATTCTTCTGGGGGGAGGGGTTCAGGAATAACTTCTAGTACTACAGAAGGTAATGGCTGTCTCACAGTTTAATTGAGCTATGTCCCATTAGGGTATGGGTTGGAAGGGCATGTTTTGGCCACAGACCTAGGAAACTGATGTGTACTGCAAAGAGTAGTACACAGTTTTACTTCTTTGCTTAATCTAGATAACAGTATCATATCGTATTTGAAATGTTGACTTGATTTCCAAATAAGTCCCTGCATTTATTGGCCAGTCCCTGTTAATGTGCAACCCTGGGAGTAATAATGATTTGTAAAATTTGGAATCACTTTAGAATTATCTTGCTTTTCTATATGCGAATGTTATTACTCGATATTCTGACTTAAATGATTATACGTCTTCTTCCATTGTTAGTGGATCTAAAACACAGGAAAGAGATGCAAGGTTTTTATATAACTAAAAAATCAGAAGGATGATCTCTTTCTACCTTAGGAAGGAGCCCACTACCCTCCTTTATAGAAAACAAACCAAAGCAGACCGTGGTATATAACAGGTGCTTCTTCATCCAACTTTTTAGGCCCATAACTGAAGTAGCAAATCTGGCCAATATGCTTTGATTATGGAAGTGCTGGGTGGGACATCTTACCTAAACAGTGGTTAAGAGCTACTTAGATGGATTTTGGGTAATATAGTCTCAGTTATATCTCCCAAGCTCAGCTGTAAAATGTATTCTTCTTTGTAGTTAATGTGACCTTGTTTATGTGAAATGACGTATTTTAATCTTTTCATGGGCCTGAATGATTAAGATTTTCTTAATAAGACAAGACAAGACAAACTCTCAAGACGAAGATATTCCTAGGTTCATAGGTTGGTACTAGGGCCTCTACAAGCCTAGCCATAACAATTCCCTGGATATTTCTTCCCACAATATTTACTTCCCTAGACCCCTGTCTAGCAGGGCGACTGACATGATCCCCGGGGTGAATTTCCTATCTTCCGTCCAATCTTCAAGATTCCTTTTGAAGAGGGCCCAGGAGGTGCTCTGCTTGACATGTATGGGCAGTCTATTCCAGAGTATGGGGAGTCTCTGGGTCAGGAACCTATCCCTCCAGCATATTTTGTTCATTGTGATGACAAGGTTTAGATCCCTGGAGCATGTGGCTCTGAGGGTTGGGAGATCTTTAAGTGGAGCATGTCCAACAGCTCAGTGTTTGATGTGGCCTTGTATGTTAAGCAGAGATCGCCTCTGAGTAGACAAAATGCCACAGAGTATAGCTAGAGTTTTTTCAGACTGTCAGCGTATGGCATCTGCTTTAGTCCTGTGATTCTTTTAGTGAGGTATTTCTGCGGCCTTTCCAGCTGTTGCAGATGTCTTGTGAGGTACATACCAAAAGGGGCGTTATACTCTACAATGGGTCTAATGAGGGATGAGTACAGTGGGACAATGACCTCCTTTTTTTCTGGATGAAAATCCCTTAGTGATGAGGTGTGCCACATAAAAGGATTTCCTGACTGTTGTGGCGATGTGGTTATCGAAGGTGAGACCACTGTCCACCTGTGTCCCCAAGTCTCTCATCACACTTTCGATGTTTAGTGTACTGCCACCTATGTGGTAATTCATGGGTACATTTTTTTTACAAAGGGGATAACTATACATTTCTTGGCATTAAGCTTGAGCCCATGGCTCTGGCACCAAGCATCTGTTTCTGTAAGGCCCTTTTGTAGAATATCCACATCATTTGGGGATTCAATAATTGCTCCCAGTTTGCAGACATCTGTGAACTTTGTTAGCCAGAGTCCCTTAGTTTTGGCCTGTACTTCAGAGAAGTAGATGCCAAACAAGAGCGGTCCCAAGACTGAACCCTGAGGTACTCCACTCATCACTTGTCTGGAGCTGGATTTGGAGTCAGCTACTTTTACAATCTGGGTTCTGTCAGTAAGCCAGTTGGCAACATATCAAGTGACTTAGGGATTTATGCCCAGCTTAGTAAGTTTATCTATGATTCCAGAGTGGGGGAGGGTGTTGAAGGCCTTGACGAGGTCCAGATAGGCTGTGTGGACTGCCTTACCCTCGTCCACATCTCTGGAGACTGATTCAAAGAAGTCAATCAGGTTTATGAGACAAGATCGGCCCTTCACGAACCCAAACTGGGTGGGGTCCATTGTTTGAAGGTTGCCAATGTCTTTGTTTATAAGTTCCATGATAATGCGTTCCATGCCCTTGCAAATCAGGCTTGTCAGACTGATGGGACGGTAGTTCCCAGGATCCAAGGTGGATTTCCTTCTGGAGTGGGCTAACTGTAGCTGTGCACCACTCAGTGGGCACAAAGCCTGAGATGAGTCTATGATATGACACTTAGGTGAGGTGCCAGTTCATTTTGTAGTTCATATAGTACACAGCCCGGGATGTCATCTGGTCCCATGGATGCTGTATTCTTAGCTTTGGAAATTGCAGTTTCTACCTGTGTGGCCGTGATTACCAGAATTTGGAAGTCTTTTGGTAATGAGATGGGCCTTTTAGGGGGTGAGAGGGGGGAGAAGTTGGCACTAAATTGATCTGCAAGGATATTGGCAATATCCTTGGGATCAGTATATTTAATGCCATTCAGTTGTAGCTCAGAGCAGATCTGAGCATTGCCATTTAGATTCTTGACATAACTATTGAATGGGGTTATGAGGTTCTGTGGTTTACTGGTAATGGAATATCCTTCAGATATTAGTCTGATTTATTTTATGGTCATTACTCATAAGTGGTAAAGCAATGCATTTAAATGGGTATTCCACAGTTGATTCAAAAGTATATTTTCTAAACACACTTGCTTGTGCATTTCAGCATAACCACATTAGCTTGAATACATAAAATCTCTAAACACAGACACTGAGGGAGCACAGACTTTCAGGCAATTGCACCCACTGGGAGCATATGAATTTGTCATAGAAAGGTTTACTTGAAACAGGAATAATCAACTTTGTTTAGTGAATTATTGTTTGGAGAGATGAGTAAATGGTTAGTATAACTAATATTTTCTAGGTGTCAGGTTTTGAAAGGTTTAGTACACTCTTTTAGGTCACTCTTTACAAATACCTTACAATATCAGATGCAAAAAGTGCATCAGGACAGTGTTGCAATTGTTTACAAAATAAATAAATTGCACTTAAGTATGTATGAGAATGAGATAGCAGAACAGTAAGGGTAAAGTTGTTTTTTCCTGAACCCCACTGTTGTGCAGTCTCAGAGTTAATATTTAGAGATACACCAGTGTGGAGGGTACAACCTTGTTTTTAAATGTTTCTCTTTCTCAATGGCTTGGGTTCAGAAGTTTGGTTTTGTGGGAATGAGTTCTAACAAATGTTTTTTTTTTCTTTAATTGAATTGAAATATAGTCAAACAGATTAAAATAAGAAATTTTGTGGGGGGCCAAGAAGCTATGATATAACTAATGGCTTAAATAAGGGTTGTACAACAGATATGTCTACACATGACTTGTGAAGAGCAGAGGTTGACAAGATCCACACAACTGAAAAAGAGAAGAGTAGACCATCACAATGACCATTTACAAATCATAAAGAAATGGTAAAGTTAAGATACTTAAGTTGTATTAAAACAAGGGCACTCATCCATCAGAAAATAAATAAATATGATTTTTTTTTTAATTATATGCATGTAACTCCTCAAGAGAGACTGCTTCTTCTCTTCATCCAATCCTTTTTTAGGAAATCAGGATGGCAAACTTCCTGATAGGAGTTGTTATCATTTTAGTTAACACTAATTTAAAAACATAATCAAAGCATTACTAACCTGCTAGTCTGACTTTATTTGTAAAGATAATCACATGGTCACTGTAAAAAGAGATACATTTGGAATTTTTAAAAGCCACAAAGATAGATGCCCCAAGTGAGGATGGACTCACTGTTTTAAAATTATATCATAGTAACTAAAATATAACATTTTTGCAATTGCACTCTATTTATGAAATAAGAAAACATATCAAGCACTTCAAATTTTCAAAAAAGAAAGAAAGGGTAGTGTAATTATATAATTTAGTTATTCACATTACTTTAAGCCTTTTGGGGGAGATAGACAAATCTAGCTAATTGTGGCTTTCATGGGGGTGGGGAGCAGTTCAAATTACTGTTCTGCATCTGACAGCTGACAGAAGCCAAGAGTTGCAGCAGCAGGAATTACCCAATGAGCATTAGTCTACCTAGCAGCAGATTTCCTAGCTAGGAACTGTGCATGCAAGGAACTAACCAATCAGCATTAGTCTACCTAGCAGCAGATTTCCTAGCTAGGAACTGTGCATGCAAGGAACTAACCAATGAGCATTAGTCTACCTAGCAGCAGATTTCCTAGCTAGGAACTGTGCATGCAAGGAACTAACCAATGAGCATTAGTCTACCTAGCAGCAGATTTCCTAGCTAGGAACTGTGCATGCAAGGAACTAACCAATGAGCATTAGTCTACCTAGCAGCAGATTTCCTAGCTAGGAACTGTGCATGCAAGGAACTAACCAATGAGCATTAGTCTACCTAGCAGCAGATTTCCTAGCTAGGAACTGTGCATGCAAGGAACTAACCAATGAGCATTAGTCTACCTAGCAGCAGATTTCCTAGCTAGGAACTGTGCATGCAAGGAACTAACCAATGAGCATCAGTCTACCTAGCAGCACATTTCCTAGCTAGGAACTGTGCATGCAAGGAACTAACCAATGAGCATCAGTCTACCTAGCTGCACATTTCCTAACTAGGAACTGTGCATGCATGTGGAAACAGATGCACATCCAAACCTAGCATATAATACATTTGATAACTGGATATAGACATGGTATGGTTTAGGGTGGCATTGGAAAGAACTCAATCCATCCCCCAATGATGGCCCACCAAACTCTTGACTCCTCTCCATCCACTTCCACCTTGTGGAACTGAGGGCTCAAGTTAGGTCAGATCCCCCTGAAGGGAAAGGTACTGCATGGAGTGATATTGTGTTAACTGATCGTGCAGGAATGGGGAAATAAAAAGGTTCATTATGATTCTTGGAACTAAATGGTTAGGCGTTGGTAGGATCAAAAATGATTACAAAAGGCAAAGCTGTAATGATTTCAGTAGTGAAGCCACAGCCAAGTGCATGGTTGTATAAAATGAAGAATGATTTGTAACAAACTCCACACTGCAAAACTAACTTTTAGGCTGTACAGTACTAGTAATATAACTGTTGAACATCTGCAGTTCTGTATCACACTAGAATAAAAGCCTCCATCTTAAAATGACATTCCCTTATCAGCAATCAAAATGGCATTCGTTACTTCTCCTACATATGCTTTGCTGCACCACAGTGATCTGCTTCTGTGATAACATTAATCATTTTCAATTAAACTGTTCATCACTGCTCCTGCTTTTTAAACGCCTCCTGTTTCCAAGACATTACATAGAGGATGGTCATGTGACCACTCCCATCTTGATACATGGCAGCAGTTTTTTATTTGACTAATAATGATAACAGATCTGAGTTTTACCCCTTACCTTGACAGTGTTGCATGTCAATAACTGTAAGATGAGCAGATGTGTTGACAGCTCCATGTTCTATACTGCTGCTGAATAGCTACTTGGATGCCAATTCATTGTGAAGTGTATCTGCTGCTAAAATGTCATACTGACATCAGATAACTTATGATGTCACAGTGACATCAGATAACTTATGATGAAAGCTGTTTAGTGTAATCAATAAGCACTACTAGTTGGTGAACTGCAGATTCATTTCCCCATTGCACTGGATTACACTTTGCTTAACAGGATTAGATATGACACAGGACAGATGTTTTGTATCTGTACAACCTACTTATTCAAAGCACAGTTTTTGCACACAAAATGTGTCTAGCTTGACTTTGCAGAAATAATCAACAATGAAGTTGCAGAAGAAGAGAGAGCTGGACAGCTTTTTATTTGCCACTGTTGCAATTATACAAGTACTACTTGCAATGCGTTTTTGCTTATCTATCATACATTACAGACATACACATACACTAGTGTAGAACTATACAGAATGGCTTGAGCTCTTCTCTTCTGAAATTGAGTGCAGCTGCTTCATTTAAAATAGCAGCAAAATCATTTAGTGGAAGCTGAAACCCATATGTCACTTCCAAGTTGCTTTTATAATGCACAGGCTTACAGAATGAAGATGCCCAGCAAAAATATTTATAGCACGATGCATACATACTTATCAAACCATGCTGCAATTAAATTGCTACAGTGGCACAGCCATTCAACATGGACGACATTAGTGATATAAAGAGAATGCCTATTGTCAGTATAAAGTAACAGCCTACCTTAAGCATGCCCACCCAATTGTGACATCAGCACACTTAAGTCTATCTTCTTTCAATACGTGAATCTCATTAGGAGGTTCAGCAGAAATAAGAAACTCACTTTTTTTACACTTTTCTAAGATATAGTAATATCAAGACTGCAAATTAAAAAGTTGTCAAAATCAATTTGTCTTCCACATTTATCTTAATTTGTTACCCGCTTACTGTCAGAAAAAACAGACTGTTAACAATATGCCACATCGTGCTTAGGAGTTCAGGCCTGCCAAATATCTTCAAAACATTTTAGTGTGGCCATCAGCTATGCTATATCTTTGCATAAGATCTGTTCTTTATGTTTCTACTTTGTAACCCATCATTATGGCATACTTAGATGCAATAAACAGGCAAGTATATTTAAATAATGATGTACTGTAAACAGTGTATTAAACAATCCCGCATTGTCAACAAATGAAAAAGTTGTGTATGAATTTTAAATAGTCAGCAAACTTTAAGGATAAAGAAATGGAATAAATGAAGACATAAAACAATGACCCTTTCAGCTTCTGAGGAACAATTTGCTTTCACCAAATGAACAACATTACTGAATAAAGCAACCAGATTTTGAAAATTACCTCTTCAGACATTGCTTTGAGTGATGAAACAAAGCTCAACATAACTAAGGAACTGCAAAATGTTTATCATCAATGAGAATAACCAGCCTTGACATGATATTGTTAAACTGAGCACTAAATGGGATAAGCAGTGACTATAAATAGCTCTACGCAACATCTGAGTTCTGTCTCAAACATTGATTTACCTTCTATGAAAACCATGCTCCTTGAAGTGTTTAGATGTTATCCTGTATCAAGCTTTGCTTGACATATTATTTTCAAATTTACTATGCAATGTATCACAAATAAAAATGTAAGACATATAACCCCCACAACATTCTGACATTAAACAAGGCAGTTGTTTTGCTAAGTACACTGTGCATTGACATATTATACTTCATATTTCAGAGAAAAAAATATTCATGTATTTGCTACAGACTGCAAGTGCTGGTTAAATATGCAGACATTACACAAAACACTACTGAGATACCTTGTCAACAATTATACAAAAAGGTAGTGTCAAATGACTATTAGACATTCAATGACTGCTGTTAATAAGAACTCCAGCTAATGTAAAGGTTGGAATAAAGTGTGGGTCTAAAGGTTTGACAAAAATGGTGCCAACAATTACCATAGTTGTAACATTCCCTTTTCATAAAGAAATCACTTAAAGGTCGTAATTGAGTTTCTAGAGCACTTGTTATGATAAAGAAGCTGTACATGTTTGATTCATTTGTAACAAGCAGCTGACAATGGAGAAATGTTATTCCAAGAAGAGAAGACGAGGGTGGTCTAACTAATGAAATAACACCATGGTCAAATCAACTGATAGTGGGCCTAATTCCCAGCTACTGGAGAAGCCCTGTGGATGACTGAGCAGCATAAACAAGCCAGTGGAGTACACAGCAGCAGCATGAAATCAATAAATAACTCAACAGATGCTCTCTGTGCCAAAAACAACTTGAAGTAAATAACTGAAATTAAGAACTCTGTAAACAGGATAGCTCTGTCATGTTACCACATGGGAACAGAGATGATATGTTAAGGACCTGTACAGATGTCCTCAGCTGCCAGGTAAAAAATTAAAGGAGAAGATTGATTTTGGTGGAAAATGCAATATAAATTATATAATATCTCATTATAAATACCAAAACCCTAAAATACTAGGGGAAATATGCCTTACTGCACTATACCTGCTCATGAAAGCAATGTTGCTCACCAGCACAAGAAAAATTTATTACATGTGAATAAGCAGGATACAGAACTCCAGAGCACTCAGCCGTACTTAGCTAGAATGTGTTAACCAGGAGCAACAGAGCAGTTAGTTGCATGGCTTTTACAGTGCACTGCACAGCAACAAGAACATACAGAGAGTACCCATGCTTCAGCTGTCATTGTCCTAACCAGAATTCTATGGTAATACAAGCCTAGTTCAGGACACTACAAGCGACTTTGGGTCCAGTATGCCACATGTACAAGTAAGCACAACAAAGCACAGTGTTCTTGTTGAAGTGTCGTACATGAATTTTGTCCAGCAGGTGGCTTATGTCACATAGCCACTGTTTTCATCTTTATGATATGTATAAGATGGGTATATAGGACAGTATGAGCGGGGGAAGACAAAGAAGAGGGAAACACGCAGGATGCAAATTGGACATTAGTAGGAGGGAGTTGGGAAGGCAGCTTATATTTTTTGGCAGAGACCCTTTTATTTAAATAAATAGAAAAGAGGTGTCGGGTTAAATATACAGGTGAAGACTGAATATATAAAGAGGGTGCAGGATAGTGTGGTGATAAACAAATAAAAACAAAATAGTATAGACAATCAAGAGTAGTTATTTTTCCCCCACAAGGATGGGGTAACAATGGTTGGACACAGGCAAACAGAGATAGGACAAATGGTGAAAGGGAGGATTGGCCCGCACATAAAATATTATGCAGGATAGTCTAGGAGGGGAGGTCACACTAGTTAAAGGGCATAGTGGCTCTAAGGGCTAGCTACACAAATTTATTGCCAACTGATGACCCCATGTAAGTACTGCCAGATGATACCTGACCCTCGGGTGGCTAGTGCTGGGACATGATGCTTCAGCAAATCTGTATTTCACTACAGAAGGATCTCTATCTGCCCCAGACAGTCAATACTTTCCTATCAAATTATCATCAGTATTGGTTATGGCCTATTCTTTTATGTTTACATATCCTTGTGTTTGCATGATTTTGTTTTATGTCTTGCTGCATGATTGTAGAGCACCTAGTTTGTGCTTGCCTGTAAATACAGGAGGTTTTTTTTGTGTGTGCCTACTGCATTTTGTAGAAAAGTGCAATTGTGTAAGTAAACTCACCATAACAGCATATCTTCAAATGGGGTCTATATTACTTTGTCAAATGTTCACTTCAAAGAACGTCTGTTCAATGAACACAAAACAGATGTGAGCTGAGCTGACTAAAAGACAAGTTTGTGTACAAAGCCCTTCAGAGCTTTACTTCCAGCAAAGAGAGGGAGGCTGAGCCCTGAATTACAATGCTAGGAAAAAAAAAAAATGTCCACACCCTGGTGTAAAAACACACCAAAACACAAGGGGAGGTGGAGGGTGGCTACGGCAGTAGTGATTACTTGAACATCTTCTGTTATAGTAAATTCAGCTTACACCTCTACTATGTTCATCATATTGATCACTGTTGCAGAGCCTTAATTACATGTGTAGATTACCTTAGCTAACTACACTTGGGAGGTGGAGGAAGAGTCCAGGAGTCCTTGGAAAATGATCCCTTGCAAAGTTTGATCTAGACCTAAACAAATTAATCAAGCTTATAGTGCTTTGTTAAAGTATGTACAGAGGACCAAGTTGTACATTCTAAACACTTCTAGAGTCTAACCCTTTCCAAAAAAAAAGCCATCGATGAAGCCAAGGTCCTACTAGAGTGGGCCTTGACCCTGCCTGTAGTAGTTTTGTTGTTGTGAGTATAACAAAAAGTAATAGCCTTAGACAACCATTTGGAAATAGTCTGTTTTGACACAGGTTGTCCCTTCTTTTTGCCTTCACAAGAAAAGAACAACTGATTTACTTCTGTAAAAATAGTACCTGAGCAGCCTGATGACATTCAAGCTATGGAGTATCTTTCTCCCTCATTTTTGGGGTCAGGAAAGAAAATGAGGAGAAGGATAGTTTGGCATGAAGTAAACTTGGAGACACTTTAGGCAAAAAGGAAGGATTAATTCTCAAGGAAACCCTGTCCCTGTGGAAAATGAGATACAGTTGACTTACCGTAAGAGCTTTCAATCAGATAACCTTCTTGCAGAGGTCACAGCAATCAGTAAAACAGTTTTCTATGTTAAAAACCTCAAGTCAGCAAGGTTAGCTAGTTCAAATGGAGCAAGTCAAGCGTATAGCACAACCAAAAACCATATCTCATTTTTCTCAATGAATATCAGAAGTATACTCAATAAAA
Organism: Protopterus annectens; assembly: GCF_019279795.1. NCBI lineage: Eukaryota > Metazoa > Chordata > Ceratodontiformes > Protopteridae > Protopterus > Protopterus annectens. The sequence goes on from NC_056732.1 coordinate 248,675,691, forward strand.
CAATTAATTTCCATACCTGGGTTGCTAACCATACCCCTGATGTCATTGCCATGACTGAAACCTGGCCAAAACCTTCAATCCCAGATAGAGACATTCTTCCCCATGAGTACAATATACTTTGCCTTGATCACCCCCAAAAAAGGGGGAGGAGTCACTCTTATCTACTCTAACCATCTAACCTTTACTCATCTTAATGAACCCATCCCATCTTTCTCACCTGCATAAATCGTGGCAGCTCACTTTAAAATAAGCAACTACACTACTATCATTGTAGTAGCCATTCATATTCCTCCAGGGTAGAATACTCCCCTACTAGAAAACTTACTCTCTTATCTTACAGAACAATACTCAAATGAAATTATCCTCCTTGGTGATGTAAATATAAATTGGCTAGCTCTAAATGACCCTAACTCTAACTCTCACATTAACTTACATGGCTTTACGCAACTTATATCAGAACCTACACACTATAACAACTCTCAAATTCCTATTTCTCTGACTAGATACTAGTCTCTGACCCCACCATATATCACAACCATGAAACCTTATTCACCTCCCTTAGTGATCCCTCTCCTATAAAAGTTATGAGATTCCCTCCTCACTTCACCAGACCTCATAGATACATTACCTATTGAAAACTATCCAACTTCTCCCCTGAAACTTTTAACACTCTTCTCTCCAGAATTAACTGGATCCACCTTAAAGAACTTACTCTAGATGAAGCAGTCCAATCTTTTAGCACTATCTTTCTTGATTTATTAAACTCCCTTGCACCTCTTTGTACTGTTAGAATAAAATCCAAAATATCTCCATGGCTCTCTAAGACAACCCACACCCTAATGAGAAATAGGGACAGAATGTGGAAATCCTGGATAAAGTATAACCTCCTTTCTGACTGGCAAAAGTACAGAGAACTTAGAGACTGCACAAAAAACCAAATTGCTAAGGATAAAAAGGAATTTTACTTCAACCCTCTTACAGCTCTAAGATCCAATCCGAAAAGATTCTGGAATTCAATCAACCAAATATTGCACCCTGGTAACCCTTCCTCCCTCAGTCCCTACCCAAATAATACACCTGAAGACACTGCCAGTATCTTTAATACCGTCTTTATAGAAATTGTTACTAAGATGGTCAAAACAGATCCCCTCTTAGCGAAAGACTTCAATCACTCTGTCCTACCTTCAAGTCCCAATTTCTCTAAACGCTTTTCTTTCCAATCTGTATCTGTTACGTATATTAAATCATTGCTCTCCAAAGTAAAACCATGCTCCACTTCTACTGATAATATTCCTTCCTTCCTTCTTCAGCTAGCTGCTGATACACTTGCCTTTCCTGTATCTATCCTCATTAACCGCTCTATTACTGAGTCTAAAGTTCCATCTATCTGGAAAGAATTCTACTCACTACCTATCCACAAAGGAGGAAATTCCCATGAAATCTCTAACTTTAGACCTACAGCCAGTCCTGTCTCCCCTCTCAAAAATACTTGCAAAATGCATACACAAGCAGACACTTCAGTATTTACTACAAGAAAATCTACCTACTCCTACTCAGCATGGAGTCTGCCCAAAACAAAGTACAACCACTGATCTCCTTTACTAACACTATATCCCTTGCTCGTGATAGCAACAAACTAGTCTCCTTCCTATTCTTAGACCTTTCTACAGCCTTTGATACTGTTTCACACTCTCTACTTTTGACTAAACTAGCTAATCTTAATTTCTCCTGTGATACTGTCACCTGGTTTTCCAGCTATCTCACTGATCGAGCACAATCAGTGAAGTGGTTCTCAGCATTCTCCCCTTTGCTCCCTATAACAATGGGTTTACTCCAAGGCTCCATCCTTGGTTCACTGCTATGTAATATTTTTACAGATCTACTCTATATTTCATGCCCCCAGTCATCTCTTGTACAATATGCAGATGACTCAACAGTAATTACTATCTCTGACTCTCCCTCTGATCTCATCTCTCATATTCAAGCTGCTTTGACATCAGTGGAATCCTGGCTTACCACCAACCAACTTATCCTAAACCCTAAAAAAAAACAAACAAAAAAAAAACTCCTTTTCTTTCTCCCAAAAACTCGTACCCATCTCAAATCTACTTTTACTATAACGTATCTCAATAAAACTCCAATAGTAGCTGAAACCAGTACCAAACTCTTAGGTGCCACTATAGATGATCAATTTAAATTTGACTAGCACATTAATAATTGCATCAGGAAGACTCATCAAAAATTAGGCCTCCTCTACAGAATCAGAAAGTTTCTCAGTAACAAATCTAAAATAATCCCATCTTACACCTATCTGTTACCCAGTCTTCTCTATGGTTCTCACTCACAAACCTCAACACCACACTCCTAGCAAAACTTAACTCAACTTATAACAAGATAGCTAGATTCTCTGCCCATGATACTTATAAAACTCATCATTGTGGCTCACTTAAACTGGCTGGAACTACCCAATCTGCTTCTTCTCTCTCAGTTCCAGATTATACATTCTCTATTATATCAACCTTTCTACTGCCCTAGCCTATCCTCCTGTATATCTCAATATTCCCCCACTCGATCTTTTCACAGCTCTGACCAAGACTTACTATTTATTCACAAACCTAGGACTAAAATGGGTAATAACCTTTATAGCTATCATCCTACCATTGCCTGGATCAAGCTTCCACTCCAAATCAGACTAATAATGCAACCCAAAAAATTCAAATCAGCTGCAAAGGAATACTTAAAAAGCACTCTGGTCCTGCCTCTGCACACATCCCTCATAAACTGTCATCCCCCAAATCATCTGCATTTTATTTGACCACTATCCCTAACTTTGGCTTTCATTCTGCTCAATTTTAATCACTTAGTTCCTTAACTTACCTATCACTTTCTGTCTAACTTATTTTTTTCCTGTCCCTTAGCTTAACTCCTACAAACCTCCCTCAATCAACTCTAGTAAGTAACTAATGTTTTTATTGAACTAACACTCTATTTACTGTAAGAATATAATTATATCTCACATTACCTGCATTATGAATGATTACCTTTAAATATTTGTAACGTGTACAATGTTATTAATACCAGCAAATATTGTAATTATCTCTGTAATTGCTTTTTATTCTGTTGTACCTTGTTATGGAGCTTTTCTCCTGGGCCTCTGCGGAAAAAGGGCTATTTGCAGCTCAGTCAGACTACTACTAGTCAACAAATGTAAAATAAATAAATAAAATAAAATAAATGTTAGCTTCTCTAACACAACATTAAGAATTCAAGGATAGGCCACCTGTTTTCTTGGAGTCATCTTATATAAAATCACTTTTAAAATTTTGATGTGAGAATGCACTGAAAGAGGGGTATCCATAGGTAGATATGCTGAAATGGCTGATGAATGAACCTTGACAGAGAAAGACCACAGAACAGTATTTTACACAGATCTATTAGTGCTGGCAACAACTAGAAAACCTTTTCTATTTGCTGACATGTAACTTTCTAGTAGCAGGTTTTCTTGCCTCCATTAGTATCAGCCGCACATCCTCAGAAACAGATGCCTAAAGGCAATTAAGACCCTATCATCCATGCAGTCAATTCAAGCTGATTGCTACACCCCTGTTCTTGTGTGAGCATGAGACTAAAATCCTGAGGTATTCACTCTCAGACGTCAAAGTCTGAGTGGAAAACTGCAAAAATACATCTAGATATAGATCTGTTTTTCCTGTGGAAAAAAAGCTCTTTGAACTATGGTGTATGTACAAATCCCAGAAACACAATCCTGTGAGAAGGAGTCTAAAAAGATTTTTGAATGTTCTCTTGAAATCCCAGCTTGTATAAGAGATTTCTCACCTAAGACAGAGATTCCTGACACTTGGAAAAAGACTTTGAAAAGATAAGCAAGTTGTCTAAAACTGAAAAATATGGATACCCTTTAGACTGCAATGAGCTATGACTGGAGCTAGACACATTGTGAAAACTCTTGGTGCACTGGATAGTCCGATGGGTAAGGCAGAAAAAGATTAGTTGTGTAAAATCTTACCATAACCACAGATGTCCTTATCTTCCATGTTGCAGTGCTCTGACTGTGGGATCTTCACCTCAGTTGACCCAAATGTCTGGCTCCAATGCAAAAGCTTAAGCCTGGTTGCTGCCAGGTGTGTAGGACATCACATGCAGGACCATAAACCATGGGCCTTAAATGTGATGCCTGCATGCACAGACCTCACAACAGTCTGCCCAGTTAGACAACAGTCTGAGTACAAAAAGGATGCCATCTAGACAGGGTAAATGCAATGAAGGGGGCAGGTGAGTGAGAAGGAATAATGCAACATAGAAGACAAGGACATCTATAGTTATGGTAAGGTTTTACACACCTAATCTATGTCCTTTTATTCCCATGTTGTAGTATTCTGACTGTGGGAGAGTGCCACAGCTCAAGAATAGGAGAGGGTGGTGGTGGAAGTTGCAGTTTCCAGGCATCTATGCCGGACTGCTTTGCAAATCCTGCCCTGGCTCTGGAGACTTGGTCCAATTTGTAATGTTTGGTAAGGGTATGCACCAAGGACCAGGTAGCTGCCTCAAAAATGGTGGCTGTATCCAGGGCCTTGAAGAAGGCTCCAGAAGAGGCCACTGCTCTTGTAGAATGTGCCTTAACATTGTAAGGCAAGTCTTTTCCATGGTAAGAGTAGCAGAAGTAATAGTTTTTCGTATCCAGAAGGATATAGTTTGTTTGGATACTGCCTTGCTCAAGGCCCTGGGGTGGAAGGACACAAAGAGCTGACTGGACTTTCTAATGGCTTTGTTTTTGTCCAAATAGAACCTTAATTGTCTGTGGACATAAAGGGAGTGGAGTACTCTCTCAGTGCCATTCGGGAGACAAAGAAAGAAGGTGGGTAAATAAATAGACTGATTGAGGGACAGCTCATTGACCACTTTAAGCATGAAGGAGGGACTGGTGCAAAGGGTCACCCTATCTTTGTGGAAGGATGTGTAGGGTGGGGACGCCATGAGTGCCTGTAATTCTGAGACCCTCCTGGCTGAAGTAAGGGCTACTAATAGGGCAGTTTTACATGTGCAAATCTGCAGAAAAGCAGAGCTTGCTGGTTCAAAAGGTGCAATTGTGAGATTTTCTAGTACGTAGTTTAAGTTCCAAGGTGGTGGAATAGGTTTCCTTGGTGGCGTAACGTGGAGAACCCCTTAAGAAAGGTGATCCAAGCTGGAAAGAAGAGGTGTGTGCAAAGCTAATCAGGCAGAGATGGCAGATAAGTGGACCTTGACTGAATAATATGAAAGGTTTGATTTTATAAGCTCACACATGTAGGCTAGGACTAGCGGAACATTGATTGGAAGGGGTCCCTTTGCCTTTGGAGACACCATCTGGAGAACCTTCTCCATTTAGAAACATCGGATCCCCTTGTAGTGGGTTTCCTGGCCTCCTGCAGGATGGATAGCACATCCTCTGAGTACCAGTGTCTGAAGGGGATGAAGAGTTTATCACTTAGAGGGTTAAGGAGAGCATCTGCAGGTGTGGATGAATGAGAGATCCCTTCTGCTGTGTGAGCAGGTGCACCTTCTGAGGCAACTTGTGGTGATTGCCCTTGGCAAGAGATTGAAGAAGGGGGAGGGGCAATGCTGCCTTGGCCAATAGGGAGTCACCAGCAAGATTTTTGGCTTGTCCTGCTGGGTTTTTAGAAGGACTTTCTGAATGAGTGGGAAGGGAGGGAAAGCATAAAGGAACAGTCCCTTCCAAGAGTTGGAGAAGACATTGACTCTTCAGGCTAGTGGGAAGGGATCCCTGGAGCAGACAATCTGCAATTGTCTGTCCTAGGGGGAGGCAAACAGATCAATTTGAGGTATGCCCCACTGGTGGACAATGTCTAAGAACATGTCTCTGTGCAACATCCACTCGTGATGCATAGAGAAGGATCTGCTGAGAGCATCCGCTTGATGGTTGTCCTGGGATAGAATATAGACTGCCTGCAGTGTTATGTTGTGCTTAGAGGCTAGCTCCTATGCCTCCATTGCTAGCATGCAGAGTAGATAAGACCTGGTCCCCTCTGTTTGTTGATGTACCACATCACAGTCGTACTGTCTGTGAAGTTTTGGAGGGGGCCTGGCTGCATAAGAGGAAGTAAGGTCTGTAGGGCTAGATGGAGTGCAGTTTTCTCCCTTATATTTATATGTTTTTTTCTTGAAGGAGGACTCCCATTGGGTCTCCACCTTGAGGCCATTCAAGGTTGCTCCCCACCCTAGGTGGAGGCATCTGTGTGCCTGCATTGTACTAGGTTGGAGGTTTGCAGAGGTAGGGCTGGGTTCTGGTGCACTTACTGGATCCACCACCTTAGCTCTGTCTTCAGGCAGGGCAAGTACAGTACCTGAAAGTCCAGGGGATGGCTTTGTTGTGATCAGACATTTTTTAGGTACCACTAGAGCTTCCTCATATGTAGCCTGCCTAGGGGTAGCATAGGGATTGTGGCTGCCATGAGGCCTAGAAGACACATGAACTGCCTGGCCGAGATGTGGGTGATCAGGAGTAGTTCTTGGAAGTGGCTGACTAGGGAGGATACTTTGTCCTGAGGAAGGAATGCCTTCATCAAGTCAGTCCTTATCCTGCAGCCCAGAATAACTTTGTCTTGAGCTGGGGCGAGGGATGATTTTGCTAGGTTGAGGGTGAACCTCAAGCTCTGCAGCAGAGACATGATGAACAGTAAGTGACTGTTGATAATGCTTTCCTCTTCTGTTAAGATGAGTGGCTCATCTAGGTAGGGGTAGATTTGGATGCCTTTTGTTCTACAGTAGTCTACTGCTGGGACTAGACACTTTCTGAATATTCTTGGTGCAGCAGATAAACCAAAGGGCAAGGCAGTAAATTGAAAGTGTGAAGAGGGTCCAGCAAAACACAAATACTTTCTGTAGTTTAGGCAGATCAGGATGTGGAGGTATGCCTCCTTCAAGTCCAAAGTGGCCATGAAAGCTCTGGGTGGCAATAGTGGAAGAAGGCTTTGTAGTGATAACATTCTGAAGGAAGGGACCTTCAGAAAGAGATTTAGGAAGGACAAATCCAGGATGGGTCTCGAAGGGCTGTCCTTTTTTGGCACTAAGAAGAGCTTGGAGTATAACTCTCTTCCTTCTTGGCGTAAGGGAACAGGTTCTATGGTTCCCTGTGTGAGTAGCTCTTGGAAAATCTGAGGTATTAGGTGAATTTGTTTTTTGAGAGGGAAAGGGATGCCTTGTGGAAGGGTACTTTCCTGCCAAGAAATGAAGTACCCTTTTTCCACTACTGCCAGAATCCAGCTGTCTATAGTGATTTTTTTCCTAGATGGGTAGACAGTGAGAGAGGAGGGCTGAAAAGGGAAGGTGGCTGAGGCAGTGATGCATTAGTGTTTCTGCCCTGAAAGGGCTGCTTGGAGGTAGGTTGGGGAGTGACTGCCCTTGGGGAAGGCACCTTTCTTTTTCTGTGTCTAAAGGAGAAGGAGGTGGAAGGAGCTGGGGCCCTTCCGACAAAGGTGGTCTTGGCTGGGCAATTCCTGTAAAATTTGGGGACTGGAGATACCAGTGTTTTAGCTCCTGGAGCTCCTTGCTTTTTTCCTGGAGGCTTTTGAACAGTTCAGCAGACTGCTTGCCGAACAGGAATTTGTTGTCTAGTGGAGATTCTAAGATTTTGTTTTTAAAATCTTTAGGAGGCTGAAGCCTAAGCCAGGAATACCTGTGCAGTACAGAAGCTGAAGCTGCAGACCTAGCTGAGGCCTCAGCTGCATCATAGCTGCACTTAATTGAGTGCCTGGCATCGTGTGATGCTAAGGACAGCTTTGATGCTACCTGAGATTCGTTGGGTGAGTCAGGCATGGAGGAAAGCAAGGAGGATGCCTGAGAGTCCAAGTCTAGGGCATATCTGACCATGTGAGTCAGAAAGTTGATAGCCCTAAAAGCCAGTGTGGAAGAGGTATACATCTTTTTCCACAGTCTGTCCATGACCTTGCTGTCTTTGTCAGATGGCAAGAGGGATGAGGAAGATATTCATCTGGGGGCCACCTCAATAACTGCAGGATCTGCCATTGGTGGCTTAATAAGCAATTTGTGCTCATCAGGGACCTTGTAAAATCAGTCAGGTCTCTTGGGAGCTGAGGCTGTGACTCAGGGGTCTTTGAGGCTGATGCAAATGCATCTAGGTAGGCTGGAATCACAGGAGGGATAGGAGAGGGGGAGGGTGATTCCAACTGTAGTAGTTCAAATTATCTCTTTTGAACTTTGGTCATCTGGGCTGCATTCCACTTAAAGTACTCCCTCATTTTAGTAATTGCTTCCCCAAAAGAAGTGTCTTCAGGCGGGAGTCTCCTTCTAGAGGGTCCTCATCAGGGGAGTAGTAATCCAGGGCGAAAGCTGTCTGGGATGTGTAGATAACAGATTCATCAGAGGAGAAAGAACAGGAGTCTTCCTCCTGGGTGAGAGTAGGATGAATGGAAGCAGCTGAGGCTGGCCTGAGTCTGAGGGCAGGCAGAATGGGAGAAGGAGAGGCTGAAGGCCTAACGGCCATAAAGGCCTGAAGCAAAGACTGAGAAAAAGTATGCCAGTCGGGTTTGTCCTCTGAGGAAGTGGACAAATGCTTAGTTTTCTGCTTCCTTTTGACAGGCATAGGCTTAGAGGAAAGAGATGGCCTAGTATCAGGATTCTAGCCTGTAGGAGAATATTGCAATTCTTGGATTGTGGGCAGGTGTCTGGTGGTGCCTGGTTCCCCCCTCAACCTCGGCCGAAGCTGAAGTTGGAACAACCTCTGAGGACATGCCTACCAGTATTTTTGAGAGGGCTTCCTCGAGGGTAGTCACTGAAATCACCTAGTGGACATCCCTCAACCCCTAAAATGGTGGCTTGCAGGACGTCTGATGATGAAGGAGCAGAAGTGGTAGGCCTTGCAACCTTGGGATGTATTCTAGGGGGCTCCGCCTTGATGGCCAACTCTGGATCCATACATAGGGCTAAATGCTTTAACCTCTGGTTCTCGAGGTAAAGTTTTAAGGCAGCCAGGTGACTACACAGGGTTTTCGGTAAGAATGACTGGCAGATGCTACAGGTGGTGTGGTCGTGTTCCTGGCCTTAGCAGAACAAACAAAGTTCATGTGAATCCTTGTGCAGGATCTGCCGTGTGCACCTACATTTCCCCTTTCTAGTGAACATTGGCTAAAACTAACAGCAAGCGACCAAAGCTCAAGCAAAAGGAAGAAAAAGAAGAAGAAAATCCTCAATGGGGTACTTATCTTAAGGCATCTTCAAGTGCGAAGAGCAAAGCGATTGATCCGATGGTCAACTGCTGCAGAAAAGTTCAGAGGTCTGTGCATGCAGACATCACATTTAAGGCCCATGGTTTATGGCCCTGTGTGTGACGTCCCACACACCTGGCAGCAACCAGTCTTAAGCTTTTGCATTGGATTCAGAAGTTTGAGTTGCCTGAGGCAGAGGATCCCACACTCAGAATACTGCAACAAGTAAATAGAAGGACATCTGATAATGTGATCCAGACACACAAAACTTTAAGAAATGCCTGAACTCTGGATGAATAGGAATGTGATGATAAGCATTTTTTATATCTAGTACTCTACTCCCAATACATTGCTAAACTCTGGAATAGTATCCTAACACAAAGAAAACTCTCCAACAAGCTCAATATTTTAAACCACTGCTTCAACAACATCTTAACCAATCCTGGTCCTGCACATGCCAATCTCAAGGATGAGACTTTGTGTTCACTGTACGACACTCTCCAAAGGCTCTCCTTAAACAGGATTCACTCAACCTTTCACTGAAATGACAAAACAATTTTTATGCAAGTGCTGTCTGTACAATCCATTAAGTTCCATGTGGGCTTTCTCTTT